>NC_134691.1:246666866-246909366 GCF_050947455.1 Rhinoderma darwinii
ATCATAATAAGATTCGTATAGCGCCAAGCGAATGTAAAAAATAAATTTGAAGAAAGAGGCATTACACTTAGGCTCATCCCCCCCCCTCTGTTTTCTCGGATACGGTTGCTAAGCTTCACTGAGAGATCAGGTTTCAAGCTGCCAATACAAGTCTATGAAGAGAGGAGGGGGAGCAGGAGGTAGCTGAAGAGTAAGATAAAAAGGTACAGATGTGCTGTAGCTTCCTGCTAAATGTTACTGTCTCTCCTGACTGCGGTATATTCTCCTCCATGATGCTTCTAGTAAGTGTTGTACAATGCTCATTACTGCTGTATAACGGATCTTGTCCGTATGTGGTGTATATAAGAACGATCAGCTGGGTTTTTACATCGTGGCCAAGAATTGTTTTTCCCAAAAATCACAGCGAAAACTGCATTTTGACCGACATAAAAACACATACTTTCAATATATCCTGTTTTCTTTTCCCCCTTCCCTCTCCATAGAGCACTATGGGCAGCCGTAACCTGATCTATCAGTGAAGCCTCTGTGAGTTCGAAGTGCGTCAGTAAGTAACAGTTAAGAAAACAGAGGGAAACAGGGGGGGGGGTCTGATAAATGGAGAAAGGCGTTTATAAATTATTCACTTGTACTATTGATTTATGGAAAGTTGTTTTATAATTGGAGGTATGCCTTCATCTAGATTCTAAACCAATTAATGTTTTAACATATCTTTATGTCGGTTGAAACTGAATTTATTTTTTTTAAAAGCTGCAAATTTCCTTCAAGTTGTACCTTGCTGCGGCTGCTAATTTACTGTATTCTGTTTTGTTATGGAGTATGATGTAAAATAAGCAAAAGTAAGTTCCCTTAGAAATTTATAATTTAAACTCTAAAGCTGGATTCATTTAACAACTTTAGTGCACCCAGATGTTACAGTAAAGTTTACACAGACCCCACTTCTTAACGTATTAGTTTAACATGTACCATTACAGCCTGGTGATGGATGCCACTATGAGGCATCAGTCACTGCCTACCGTATACATAAATGTAGGTAAAATGTGTGACGTCAACATAGTTCAAGTAATAAATTAAAACACAAACGCCCTTTTTCCCTCATAAAGTCCTTTATTATTGAAAAAAATAAAAATAAACCATACATATTCGGTATCGCCGCGTCCGTAAAAGCCTAAACTATAAAAAAATTATGTTATTTATTCCACGCGGTGAACGGCGTAAAAAAGAAACTTAAAAAACAATGCTAGTATTTCTGTTTTTTGGTCACTTTGCCCTACAAAAATTGAAATAAAAAAAGGGATCAAAAAGTTGCGTGTATCCAAAAATGGTACCTATAAAAACTATAGCTCGTCTCGCAAAACACAAGCCCTCATACAGCTCCGTCGACAAAAAAATTTAAACGTTATGGTTCGCACAACATGGCGACAGAAAAAATAAATTTTTACAAAAGTCAATTTATTGTGCAAAAAGATGTAACACATAAAAAAAGCGCTATAAATTTGGTATTGCCGGAATAGGACTGCCCCGCAGAAAAAAGTGAACATGTAATTTCATAACGCATGGTGAACGCTGTATAATTTTTTTTTTAAAAACTATGCCAGAATTGCTGTTTTTGGTCACCTTGCCTCCCAAAAAATAGGATAAAAAAATGATCAAGAAGTCACATGTACCCCAAAATGGTACCAATAATAACTACAGAACATCCCGCAAAAAAACAGCCCTCATACCACTAGGTCTGTGAAAAAATAAAATGAGTTAAGGCTCCAATAAGTCAGGAAATAAAAATATGCGGTTGTGCAGGCCCGAGGGGAACATTTTTTCTGTTTCAAGAGGCGATTTATTGAGGCCCTAAAATAAGGGAACCAAGAACGGTAGGGCCCAAAGATATCTGCTGGAAGCGAGGGTGCCCACATTATGCCAGGACAACTGCAAAGGTGCGGAGTGTGGACAAAAAGGCGGATAAGGATGGACTTCATTTATCAGTGCGACACCGGCCTGTGCATAAAGGATTGCTTCACAGCATAACACACATCTATGGATGTTTATTGTTTTTTTTTTTACCACATTATTATACCACCTGACTATGCCCCTAATGTACTCTGCCCAGCTTACATGTACCCCCCACATTATAAATTAAAATACTAGTAAAACTCCAAACAAAACTACCAAGCAAAATGTACGCTATAAAAGCCAAATGGCGCTCCCTCCCTTCTGAGCCCTACAGTGTGCCCAAACAGCTGTTTACTTCCACATATATGGCATCGCCATAGCCGGGAGAACCCTTTAACAATTTTTGGGGTGTGTGTCTCCAGAGGCATAAGCTTGGCATGACATATTTGCCACTGAAATGGCATATCTAGGGAAAAATGTAACCTTTTACTTTGCACCATCTGCAGCGCAATGATTTATGCAAAAGACCTGTGGGGTGAAAATGCTGACTACACCCCTTAATAAATGCCTTGAGGGGTAATGTTTCCAAAATGGTGTCACTTGTCTGGGGTTTCTTTTATTATTTCACATCAGAGCCCTGCAAGTCGCCAAATTAGGCCTCAACTTTGCACGGTACCCTTTCAATCCTGAGCCCTGTCGAATGTCCAGGCAAAAGATTAGTGCCCCATGTAGGGTGATACTAAAACCGGGAAACATAGCATAATAATTTATAGAGCCGTCTTGTTATGGTGGCACAAGCTGGGAACCACATATTAGCATGGCTATGGAAAAACCCCTTTTTCACTCTAACATAGAGTGCACACTAATTTCTGCAAACCACCTACACCCCTAGGTGATTACCTTGAGGGGTGTGGTTTCCAAAATGGGGTCACTTCTGGGGGGTTTCAACTGTTTTGGTCCCAGAGAGGCTTTGCAAATGCTACATAGCAAAAATAATGCTACATAAAATATGCACTCCAAAACGGCGCTCCTTCCCTTCTGAGCCCTGCCTTGTGCCCAAACAGCAGTTTATGACCACATATGGGGTATTGCCATACTCGGGAGAAATTGTTTTACAAATGTTGGGGTGCTTTTTCTCTTATTTTTTTTAGCTAAAGCAAAGTCTTATTGGAAAAAAGGATTGTTTTTATTTTCACTGCCCAATTCAAAAAAATTTAGGAAACACCTGTGGGGTCAAAATGCTCACTACACCCCTAGATTAATTCATCAAGGGGAGTAGTTTTTAGAAATGGAGTCACTTTTTGGGCGTTTTCACTGTTTTGGTCCCTCAGGGGCTTTGCAAATGTGACGTGGCCTCCCAAACCGTTCCTGCTAAATTTGAGCTACAAAAATTACTCGGGAGAAATTGCTTTACAAATGTTGTGGTGCTTTTTCTCCCTTAGTCCATGTGGAAGTGAGAAAAAAATTAGCTAAGCATACGTTTTCTTTGAAAGAACGTAGATCATTTTCACGGCCTTCTTTCAATAATTTCTGCAATAAACTTGTAGGGTCAAAATGCTCACTATACCCCTAGAGAATTTCCTTGAGGTGTGTAGTTTTACAAATAGGGTCACTTTTGGGGGATTTCCACTGTTTTGGCACCTCAAAAGCCCTTCAAACCGGACATGGTGCCTAAAATTTATTCTATTAAAAGGAGGCCCAAAATCCTCCAGGCTCCTATGCTTCTGAGGCCGGTGTTTCAGTCCATAAGCACACTAGGGCCACATGTGGGATATTTCCTAAAACTGCAGAACCTGGGCAATAAATATTGAGTTGCGTTTCTCTGGTAAAATTTTGTGTTACAAAAAAAATTGATAAAAAGTGAATTTCTGCAAAAAAATAAATAAATAAAAAAAAAAGGAAATTTGTAAATTTCACCTCTACAGTGCTTTAATTCCTGTGAAACGTCTAAAGGGTTAAGAAACGTTCTAAATGCGGTTTTCAATACTTTGAGGGGTGAAGTTTTTAAAATGGGGTGACTTTTGGGTGTTTCTACTATATAAGGCCCTAAAAGCCACTTCACAAGTGAACTGGTCGTTGAAAAAATAGCCTTTTGAAATGTTCTTGAAAATGGGAGAATTTGCTGCTAAAGTTCTTAGCGTTGTAACGTCCTAGAAAAATAAAAGGATGTTCAAAAAACAATTACAAACTAAAGTAGACATATGGGGGATGTTAATTAGCAACAATTTTGTGTGGTATAACTGCCTGTCTTACAGCAGATCTATTTAAATTTAGAAATTTCTTTCACTAAATTGGTGTTTTTCACAATTAAATCCTAAATGTACCGAACAAATTTTAACAGTAACAAAGTCCAATGTGTCACGAGAAAATCTCAGAATCGCTTGAATAGGTAAAAGCATTCCGAAGTTATTACCACATAAAGTGAAACATGTCAGATTTGAAAAATGGGGCTCTGTCAGGAAGGTCAAAAGTGGCAAAAGCGGAAAGGGGTTAATATTTTCTAGACACTTAATAATTAATTACATGTATTTGCAAAATTTACGTCCTTCGGTACGGATTGGACATTTTCAGCCTGTGTGGAGACATACCCTCAAATGATAACACCCAGTTGTGAATTTATTTATAAATTTCTAGGAGGAATTACAGGAATGGCACACGGTAAAGTTCTAAGAAAAGATTTTTGAGATACAGCTTCTTTGTATCTTGTATACATAGAAGCTGTATCTTACCGTTTACATCAAATCCGTCAGATCTGCAGGGCAGACTGCTTCGGTGAGCGCTGGTTCTGTGTGTCTCGGAGACGCAGGACCCACCTGTTAATGATCACATCCAGATTCATGAACTTAGATGTTGTCACAATCACAGGGTATGTGGACCCACTAGGCCGCTCCGCCATAGCGGAGAGGCAGCTGGCCTAATCACAGTCTAAACAAAAGTCTATAGCAGTTCGTAACACACGGGTACCTGAACTAGTCCAGACAGTGGCTGTGGATTCAGCACGAATGGAGGTAGGTGCAGCAGGTTGCGCCAAACGACACTGGACTCCAACACTAAGAGGCTCAGAAATTAGAACACAGCACGGGATACAGGAATGGGAACCATTTGCAAGACAGACTTGGGATACACTAACAACGCTCAGGCAAGGATCAGAAGGGCAGGGCCCTTCTTAAAGTCCAGGAATCATGTGTAGATGATGGTGGTTTCACACATGAGCCCTTTAAGACTGGGCACGAGCCCTACGGAACAAAGTGGACCGGAGCAGATGTGAGCAATGGCGTCTCCTGGGAAGGAAATGCGAGCCAGAGCTCACTGATCCATGGCGTCCGGAGGTGAGTAAACCCGACGGCCCGCGGCCATGGACGCTACAGTATGCCCCATCTTCTTGGGACCAGAGCGAGAGGGAAATTTCTTAAGGACAGCAGGGGCACTGAGGTTCTCTTCCGGCTTCCAGGACCAAACCCTCTCCTGTCCACCAAATAGTAAGTCCTTCCTCCTACGCTTTGCCGTCCACGATCTCACTCACCTCAAACACATCAGAAGAACCGCTGGGAGCAACTGTGGAACTAGAAGTCTTACTGTAGCAGTTCAGGACTACTGGTTTCAGGAGGGACACATGAAAGGAGTTGGGGATTCTGAGGGTAGGAGGCAACCGCAGCTTATAGGAGACAGGATTTATCTGTGGCAGAATCTCAAAAAGACCAAGGAACCTGGGAGCAAACTTGTATGAAAGCACCTTCAAAACAAATGTTCCGTGAGGATAGCCAGACTTTGGTACCTGGAAGATACCGAGACGGCTCTCTTCTCTTTGTATCCGCTTTTCGCTTCATGCGATCGGCTGCCAGATTTGCAGAAAGTCCCCAAATGCAGAGTCAGCAGCGGGTACCGGAGATGTAGTCGACACAGGAAGAGGGACCCTAGGATGTTGACTGTACACAATGTAAAACTGAGTGGAAGTGGTGGACTCGCTTGTGTGGTTGTTATACGAGAACTCGGCCCATGGAAGAACCTGTACCCAGTTATCATGCTGCAAGGAAATAAAGTGGCGGAGAGAATTATCCATGATCTGATTGATCCTTTCGATTTGCCCATTGGACTGGAGGTGATAGGACGAGGAAAAGTCCAATCTCACATTCAGGAGTTTACAGAGGGCTCTCCAGAACTTTGAGGTAAATTCAACCTCCTGATCGGACACAATGTGAAGGGGCAAGCCATGCGGAAGATGTGCTGAATGAAGAGACTCGCCAGTCAGGGAGCAGAAGGTAGGCCGTACAGTTGGATAACATGTGCCATCTTCGAGAACCGGTCCACCACCATCCAGACAGTGTTGCATCCTGCTGAGGGAGGAAGGTCTGTGACAAAGTCCATCGCAATGTGCTGCCAGGGGACATTGGGTACAGGCAGAGGTTGGAGCAGGCCGGCAGTGAGTAACCTACTTAGAAGCATACACCGTGCAGGAAGAGACAAAGTAGTGTGGGCCACCAGAAGAGACGAGCAATCAGGTCCTGGGTCTTACGAACACCAGTGTGCCCAGCCAGTTTAAAGCTGTGTCCCCAGCAGAGAATTCTTCTCCTGTCTGCCAACCAAACAAAAGTCCTCCCTGGATGGATGTCTCTAACTTGCAAAGGGTTGGCAGTGACAATGCAGGACGGGTCTATGATACTTTGAAGGGGCTCCACCGTGTCATCCATCTCAAATGACCAGGACAGGGCATCGGCCATCACATTCTTGTCAGCGGGAAGGTAGTGGAGCACGAATTGGAAACGGGTGAAGAACAGCGGCCACCTGGCTTGACGAGGATTTAGTCGTTGAGCAGACTGGAGATAGGTAAGGTACTTGTGGTCGGTGTAGATCAAGATGGGGTGAGCTGCACCCTCTAGAAGATGTCTCCACGCCAATTTGATGGCCAGTAGCTCCCGATCCCCAATAGAGTAATTGCGCTCTGCAGAAGAAAAAAAAGTCTCGAGTAATAGCCACATACTACTGCTTTTCCTTTGAAGCTCCTCTGGAACAGAAGTGCACCTGCACCAACAGAAGAAGCGTCCACCTCCAATGTAAACTGCCGAGATACGTCTGGATGATGGAGGATCGAGGCTGAAGTAAAGGATTTCTTGAGGATAATAAATGCGGACTCTGCCTCTGGAGTCCACACCTTGGCGTTCACACCCTTCTTGGTAAGGGTAGAGATGGGAGCCGTCAGAGAAGAAAAGTTCGGAATAAACTGCCGGTAGAAATTGGCGAATCCCAGGAAACGCTGTATGGCCCTCAGGACTTGAGAATGTGGCCATTCCAGGACGGACTTTAGATTCTCAGGTTCCATCTTGAGACCTTGATCCGAGATGATGTAGCCCAGGAAGGGCAAAGACTTATTTTCAAAGACGCACTTCTCCAACTTGGCATATAAGCGATTCTCCCTTAGTCGCAGTAGAAAATCAAAATATCATCGAGATAGACTACAACACAGAGAAGAGGAGATCTCTGAAAATATCATTGACGAATTCCTGAAAGACTGCGGGAGCGTTACACAGTCCGAAGGTGATCACCAGGTATTCGTAGTGCCCATCTCTGATATTGAACGCCATCTTCCACGCGTCCCCTTGACGGATTTGAATCAAATTATAAGCCCCATGCAAGTCTAATTTTGAAAAAATTCTGGCTCCTCGTATACGGTCAAACAGCCTGGATATAAGTGGCAACGGGTATTTGTTCTTGACCGTGATCTGGTTGAGACCACGTTAGTCAATGCAGGGTCGAAGAGATCCGTCTCTCTTCTTAACAAAGAAGAACCCGGCCGGGGAGGAAGATTTTCGTATAAAACCCCTCTCCAAATTCTCCTTGATATAGGATGACATGGATCAAGTCTATGGCAAGGAGAGAGGAAGAGAAGCATTTGGAACCAGTTCAATGGGACAGTCATAATTCCGATGTGGAGGCAACGTCTCAGCCTCTCGCTTGCGGAAGACATCCGCAAAACTGGCATACTGAGATGGTAGATCGGAGAGTGACTGAGGCAGAGGGGGCATAACAGAACAAGCTTGTTACAGGCAATGGCTATGGCATCTGGGACCCCATTGAAGAATTTTTCCGAAACTCCAGTAAAGAACCGGGGCGTGTAGGCGAAGCCATGGCAGACTCCGCAGGATAGGATTGATAGCTTTGGGTAGTACAAGGAAGGCGATCTGCTCCGAGTGAAGAGCTCCGACCCGTAGTGGTGTCAACGGCACCGTGATAAATATAATCGGATCGGGCAATGGTAGACCATTCGGAGGTAGGTGCAGCAGGTTGCAGCGGACGTGGCAAACGACAGCGGACGTGGTAGGGCACGACTCCAACACTAAGAGACTCAGAAACAAGAACACAGCACGGGATACAGGTAACAGGGCACGGGTAACAACTGGAACGGAAAAAAACTCAGGGACCATTTGCAAGACAGACTTGGGATACACGAACAATGCTCAGGCAAGGATCAGAAAGGCAGGGCCCTTCTTATAGTCCAGGAATCATGTGTAGATGATGATGATGGTTTCACATGTGCGTGCTGGCCCTTTAAGACCGGGCACGAGCGTTTGCGCGCACCCTACGGGACATAGCAGACTGGAGTGGAAGTGAGCGCTGGCGTCTCCTAGAAAGGTGATGCGAGCCAGCGCTCACTGATCCATGGCTGCGGGCGTTGGAAGGTGAGTAAACCCGACGGCCTGCGGCCATGGACGCTACATATGTGATCGAAAACAGGTTGATCCTGCGGACCACAGAAGCAAAAACGTCTAACTGCTGTGATTGTATGTACCCTATAGGATCTGGATAACTAAACCTTTAAAAAATACCTAGACAGTGTCCAGTTTCTCCAGTAATGTTTCTGGCAATTTCAAACATTTAGGCATTTTCAATTGAGAATGAAGAAATACGGACGTGAAGAAATCTGACAGCAAGCTACAACATTGGCTGACAGTATACTTATCCCGTGAAGTTCAACAGCCAAACTGACTTATGACTGCAGAGAAAATATATAATAAAAGCTACAACAAACTCCTATGAACATAAGTTTACACATAAATAAGATCAGGAAAATAAACTAACCCGTGGCCTGAAGGAGCAATGAAGTATAAGCAGCATTGCACACGGTTGTCTGGCATCTGACGTCTGTTGACACGTGATTCTGCATTAAGGTAGTCTTCAAATTTACTGTCAATGTAGTCAATAACCGGCTGCCAACTGTAGAGACAAAGAAAAATGTCACAGTATTAAATGTCTTTGCCAAATGACAGATTAAGGCTACATTCACACAAAAGGGAAAAGTTTTTTTTAAGAACAAAAGTTCTCCAGCTATAATCACATGGCCGTTTGTTTGTTTTTATAGCCCGTGAATACTGGCCGTCAAAAAAATGGGACATGTACTATTTTGGCCATTTTCATGGCCCGACAGCCTCCATAGAACTCAATGATTCACTTTTTAACTGACTTTTTTCAGGAGTCCATCCTTGTGACGGTAGTTAAAAACGGATCCTGGCCAAGAGAACTCTCAGAGCACAGTGCTACTTTAAGTGTGGAGCCCAGGGCAGCCCTGGACATCACCATGTATATATGGACATTGATGTCAGGGCTTTCAAGTATGGAGTCCCCGGCCAGAGAATCGCAAGCTCTCTGGCCAGATACTCCTGTCTTAGGAAAGTCCAGACACCTCCCCTCCCCTGTAGATTGCGCTACACCCACCACCTTTAGATAGCGCCATTGGGGGCCCCCTCTATGAGCAGAATCCCCGGCAACACTCTGGAAGGGATTCCGCTCCAGAAGACGACCCTGACTTCAGTCCATATATTGTCAGTGACATCCGGGACTCCTCCTGGAGCAAAATCACCGGCCAGAGCATCGGCAATGCTCTCGCTGGGGATTCCTCTCATAGAGGGAGCTCCAATGTCACTATCTACAAGGGGGTGGGCCACAATCTACATGGGCACTGCGGCACCATCTACTGTTTTCAGGAGGTTTGGACAAAAAAAAAAAAAAAAACAAACGAAATCCATTTTCTGTTCTTTAACGGCCATGAAAAACGGATGGCAAACGGAGGAAAACGGCCATTAAGAATGAAAAGACGGATTGGAAATGGATGAAAATTTGGACACACACTGATGCAAAACGACCATGAAAAACTTTACAGTTGATCAATTTTTAAAGGCCATTTTTTTTTTAACATCATGTGAATGAAGCCTAAGAAGGACATACCATGATTGTAATGAACCAAACACACACATACTAGTCCTTCTCAATAAATTAGAATATCAAAAAGTTTATTTATTTCAGTGATTTCATTCAAAAATTGAAACTTATATAAATTCATTACACAGAGTGATCTATTTCCAGCATTTTTTTCTTTTAACCCCTTCCCTCTTTGGCCACTTGACCTTCCTGACAGAGCCTCATTTTCCAAATCTGACATGTTTCACTTTATGTGGCAATAGCTTCGGAACGCTTTAACCTAGCCAAGCGATTCTGAGATTGTTTGCTCGTGACACATTGGACTTTGTGTTACTGTTAAAATGTCCTCGATACATTCAGTATTTAATTGTGAAAAACGCCAAAATTTATTTCCTGACTTATTGAAGCCTTAACTCATTTTATTATTTCACAGACCTAGTGGTATGAGGGCTGTTTTTTTGCGGGATGAGCTGTAGTTATTATTGGTACCATTTTGGGGTACATGTGACTTCTTGATCATTTTTTTTTATCCTATTTTCTGGGAGGCAAGCTGACCAAAAAACAGCAATTCTGGCATCGTTTTAAAAAAAAAAAAAAAATGTATACAGCGTTCACCATGCGTTATAAATTACACGTTAACTTTTTTATGCGGGTCAGTCCTATTCCGGCGATACCAAATTTATACAGAAGAAGACATGTTCCCCTCGGGCCTGCATAACTGCATATTTTTTTTTTATTTCCAGACTTAATGGAGCCTTAAAGATACTCTGTCACCACATTATAAATGCCCTATCTTCTACATAATGTGATCGTCGCTGTAATGTAGATTACAACAGTGTTTTTTTATTTAGAAAAACTATCATTTTTGACGGAGTTGTGACCCATTTTCGCTTTATGCTAATGACTTTCTTAATAGACAACTGGGCGTGTTTTACTTTTTGACCAAGTGGGTGTTGTGGAGAGAAGTGTATAACACTGACCAATCAGCGTCATACACTTCTCTTCATTCATTTACTCTGCACATAGTGATCTTACTACATTACTATGTGCAGCCACATACACACACTAACATCACTGAAGTGTCTTGAGAGTTAATAGACAACCTCCAGCCAGGACGGGATGTCTATTCACAATCCAGACACTTCGGTAACATTTGTGTGGGATTTACATCACAGCAAGCGTAATCACGCGAGTTTACGCTGTAAATGACAGCTTACGGCGAGATTACGCTTGCTGTGCTGTAAATCCCACACAAATGTTACCGAAGTTTCTGGATTGTGAATAGACATCCCGTCCTGGCTGGAGGTGATGTCTATTAACTCTCAAGACGCTTCAGTAACGTGTGCGCGTGTGTGTGTGTGTGTGTGTGTGTGTGTGTGTGTGTGTACATAGTGATCTAGTAAGATCACTATGTGCAGAGTAAATGAATGGAGAGAAGTGTATGACGCTGATTGGTCAGCGTCATACACTTCTCTCCACAACGCCCACTTGGTCAAAAAGTAAAACACGCCCAGTTGTCTATTAAGAAAGTCATTAGCATAAATCGAAAATCGGTCATAACTCCGTCAAAGAAGATCTACATTACAGTGCCGATCTCATTATGTAGAAGAAAGGCCACTTATAATATGGTGACATAGCCTCTAACTAATTTTATTTTTTCATAGACGTAGTGGTATGAGGGCTGTTTTTTGCAGGATGAGCTGTAGTTATTATTGGTACCATTTTGGGATACAAGCGACTTATCCTTTTTTTGAGAGGCAAGGTGACCAAAAAATTCTGGCATGTTTAGTTTTTATTATATACCGTTAATATTACATATTAACTTTACTCTGCGGGTCAGCACGATTCCGGAGATATCAAATTTATAGCACTTTTTTATGTTTTACAGCTTTTAGCACAATAAAATTACTTTTGGAAAAAGAATGTATTTTTTCTGTCGCCATGTTGTGAGAACCATAACTTAAATTTTTTTGTTTCGTCGACAGAGCTGTATGATGGCTTGTTTTTTGCGAGACGAGCTATACTTTTTGTAGGTACCATTTTTGGATACATGTGACTTTTTGATCACTTTTTATTTCAATTTTTGTAGGGCAAATGACCAAAAACCAGAAATTCTGGCATTGTTTTTTACGTTTTTGTTTCACGCCGTTCACCGCGTGGAAAAACGTCATGTTTTTATAGTTCTGGCCATTACGGTAGCGGCTATACCAAATATGTTCGGTTTATTTATTTTTTTCAATAATAAAAGGACTTCATAAGGGAAAAAGGGTGATTGTGTTTTATTTTATTACTTGAAACTATATTTTTCAAAACTTTTTTTTTTTATTTTTTTACACCTTTCTTTAGTCCCACTAGGGGACTTGAAGGTCCAACTGTCTGATTTTTTTTCTTCTAATACATTGCACTACCTATGTAGTGCAATATATCAGATCTGTCAGTCATTCACGGACAGCAAGCGGATGAGGCTTTGCCTCCGATTAGTAGACTACGCTATTAATTCAGCCAAAACGACGGAACTCCTGCACAACGGAGACAAACTGAAGCCATTGGCACCGGATCTGTCACCATTGAAATTAATGGTGATGGAAACGGAAAACCTATGGCTTCCGTTTGTGTCTGTCAGGGCTCCGTTCCGACGGAAAGCTCAGACTGAACGGAGCCCTAACGCAGATGTGAACGATGCCTTATTGACTCACAGTACCAAATAAAATCTTAAAAGGGAGGGAATATATGGAGTGCTGTTATGAGCGCCAAAAGACAATTAGCGGGAAGTAATTCTTGTTTTTCCATGACAGCACCAATGAGAGACTAGACTAGTAGTCATCAGGGAGGGACAACAGCCTGCAGGACTTTGCTATCAAAGAAAGCATCTGCTACAGAAAGAACCTGCAGACGATAACCTTAAAAAAAAAAAAAAAAAAAGTAGGTGGAGAACTCCACGTAGCTCCCTTACAAATTTGAGAAAGCGGCTCCTGCTTTCTCAGCCCAGGAATTGGCCACTGACCTAGTTCAATGAGCTCCAAACCCTACTGGTGGAATTTAAATATATTGCCTGCTTAGTCAATCTGGCAATGGATACTGTAGAAGCCCTACTACCTCTACGAAGTCCCTGAAACTGTATGAGGAGATTTTCATCTTTAACCAATCAGAAGTAACTTCTAGATATCTCAGAAGACATCTCTTGACATCCAGGCAGTGGAATCTTTCTTCCTGAATGTTCTCTGGGTTAGGAAAGAAGGAAGGTAGAATGACATCCTGCGAAGTATGGAACTTTAACCCCTAGGCGCACGAGGACGCAACTGTACGTCCCTGTGGCTAGTGTCTTAGCGCACAGGGACGTACAGTTACTGCGTGGTTCCCGAGAACCGGGAGGCCAGCTGTCCCTGACAGCTGACACTCCACTGTATGCCGATCAGCGGCTTATTTCCGCTGATTCCGGCAATTAACCCCTTGATTGCGGTGATCGATTGCAATCACCGCATTCAGGGGTTTCTAGCTCATTGGCAGACCTCACGATGAAATCGTGAGGTTTGCAGATGGCTAGCATGGCGATCGGAGGCCAAGTAATGGCCTCCGTGTCTGCCATGTACGGAAGCCTATCAGGATCAGCCTCCTGATAGACTTCCTGTCAGTGACAGGACGTCACTGCCGTTCGCGAAGCACACTGTCGATGACAGTGTCTGTGACACTGTCGGCGACAGTGTGCATCGAGAACCGGGAGGTCAGCTGTCCCTGACAGCTGACACTCCACTAGTTGCCGATCAGCGGCTCATTGCCGCTGATTTCGTTAAATAACCCATTACATGCGGGGCTCGATTGCGATCTCCGCATGTAGGGGGTTTGTAGCACATCAGCAGCCCCCATGCAATTGTGGAGGCTGCTGATGCTTGTGATGGCCCCCGGGTCTGCCATGTATGTCAGCCTATGAGGATAAGCCTCTGGCTGGTCCTCGTAGACTAACTGTCAGAGTGACTGTGAAGTCACACTGACAGTTGGAATACGTTACACTACCTAGGTAGTGTCATGTATTCTAGCAGCGATAAGAGCTGCAGGACAAAAAATAAAGTGTAAAAAGTAAAGAAGAAAAAAAAAAGTTAATAAAAATGTTTTACAAAAGTGTAAAAATAAAAAGATTGAAACCGTTAAAAAACAGTAAACATATTTGGTATCACCGCGTTCGTAACGACCCAATCTATAAAACGATAATGTTATTTTTCCCGCACGGTGAATGCCGCAAAAAAAATAAACTAAAAACAATGCCAGAATCACTATTTTTTGGTCACCACCCCTCCCAAAATATAGAATAAAAAGTGATCAAAAAGTCGCATGTACCCGAAAATAGTACCAATAAAAACTACAACCCGTCCCGCAAAAAACAAGCCCTTACACCGCTTTGACTGAAAAATAAAAAAAGTTACGGCTCTCAGAATATGGTGACACAGAAAATAAATTTTATAAAGAAGTGATTTTATTGTGCAAACGCTGCAAAACATCAAAAACTATATACATATGGTATCACCGTAATCGTACCGACCCGCAGAATAAAGTAAAATTGTCATTTATAGCGCATTATGAACGCCGTAAGAAATAAAGAATTTAAAAACGCCAAAATCACTGTTTTTGGCCACCAAAGCTCTAAATAAAATGCAATAAAAAGTGATCAAAAATTTGAATCTACCAAAAAATGGTACCAATAAAAACTACAGCTCGTCATGCCAAAAATAAGCCCTCACACCGCTCAATTCATGGAAAAATAAAAAAGTTATGGCGTTTGGAAGACGGGGAGTGAAAAACTAAAATGGAAAAGCAAAAAAGGATCAGTCCTGCAAAGGTTAATTCATTTCTATTAAAAAAATAAATTATTACCATATGTGGGGTATTGTCATACTCGGGAGAGATTGCGTTACAAATTTAGGGCGACTTTTTCTCCTTTATCCCTTTTGAAAACGAAAAAAATTCAACATTTTAGTGGACAATAATGTTTATATTCATTTTCACGGCCTAATTCTACTAAATTCTGCAAAAGACCTGTGTGGTATAAATGCTTACTAAACCCCTAGAAAAATTTCTTGAGGGGTCTAGTTTCCAAAATGGGGTCACTTTTGGGGTGTTTTCACAATTTTGTTCCCTCCAGGGCGTTGTAATCGCGACATGGCACTAAAAACCAATCCAGCAAAATCTGTGCTCCAAAATCCAAATGGCGCTCCCTCCCTTTTGAGCGCTGCCATGGGTCCAAACTGCAGTTTAGTACCACATATGGGGTATTTCCGTAATCGGGAGAAGATGCTTTACAAATGTTGGGGTGAATTTTCTTCTTTATTCCTTGTAAATATTAAAAATGTCTTATTTCAGAAAAAAAGTAGATTTTCATTTTTACAGACTAACTCCAATAAATATAGCAAAATACCCGTGGGGTCAAAGTGCTAACTATACCCCTAGATAAATTCCTTGAGGGGTCTAGTTTCCAAAATGGGGTCACTTTTGGGGAGTTTCCACTGTTTTGGCACCACAAGACCTCTTCAAACTCGACACTGTGCCTGAAATATAATCTAAAAATAAGCAGGCCCCAAAATCCACTAGGTGCTCCTTTGCTTCTGAGGCCCGTGTTTCGGTCCATTACCGCACAAGGGCCACATGTGGGATATTCCTAAAAACTGCACGACCTGGGCAATAAATATTGAGTTGTATTTCTCTGGTAAAATCTTCTGTGTTATACAATTTTTTTTTATTACAAATGAATTTCGGCAAAAAAAAGAGAAATTTGTAAATGTCCCCTCTACTTTGCTTTATTTCCTGTAAAACGCCTAAAGGGTTAAAATACTTTCTGAATGCCGTTTTGAATACTTTGAGGGGTTCAGTTTTTAAAATGGGGTGATTTATTAGGGTATTATAATATATAAGGCCCTCAAAACCACTTCAGAACTGAACTGGCCCCTGTAAACATAGCCTTTTGAAATTTTCTTGAAAATGTGAGAAATTGCTGCTAAAGTTCTAAGCCTTGTAACGTCCTAGAAAAATAAAAGGATGTTCAAAAAACGATGCAAATATAAAGTACACATATGGGAAATGGTAACTAGTGACTATTTTGTGTGGTATTACTATCGGTTTTACAAGCAGATACATTTAAATTTAGAAAAATGTAAATTTTTGCACATTTCTGCAAAATTTTGGTGTTTTTCAAATAAATATTGAATTTATCGACCAAATTTTTCCACTATCATAAAGTACAATATGTCACGAGAAAACAATCTCAGAATCGCTTGGATAGGTAAAAGCATTCCGGAGTTATTACCACATAAAGTGACACGTCAGATTTTAAAAAAATTGGCTGTGCCACAAGGCCAAAACAGGCTGCGTCCTAAAGGGGTTAACACTACCTTTGGAAGGAAGGAGGAGAGAGGTTTAATGATCACCCTGTCATCCAATACCTTAGTATAAAGGGGGTAAGCTGAAAAAAAGTCTGCATCTCAGAAATCCTCCTGGCAGGAGTAATGGCCATAAGGAAAGTAAATGTTATGGTTAGTAGTCCGATATAAATATTTTCAATAGGCTCAAATGGACTTTGAAAAAGGCCCGAGAGGACAGTATTTAGATCCCAAAGTGGTACTATAGACCTAAGGGTGGGACTCAGACGTGATGATGCTCGTATAAACCTCTTTACCCAGGGATGTTCGGCTAGCCCAACATCAAAAAAGGGGCTCAAAGCCGCGATCTGGACCTTCAGAGTACTGGGTCTAAGCCGTTTGTCTATACCTGCCTGTAGGAAATCTACAATGACTGGTATCTTAGGATATATCAGAGGATCTTGTTCTGAACCTACAAATTTAGTAAAGGTGTTCCAAACTCTCAAGTAGATGTTAGATGTCACTTTCTTCTTACTGGCTAAGCGTGTGTCTACTACCTTGCCTGAAAGACCTTTTCTATAGAGAATTAACCTCCCATATTCCATGCCATCAATTGAAGTTTGTTGAGATGTGGATGGAAAAGGGGACCCTGAAAAAGGAGGTGCTACCGACAGGGACAGGCTCTCCTGGGCCACCTTGGAGCAATCAGAATCACTGCAGCTCTGTCTTCCCAGGTTTTCTTTAATACCCTGGCAATAAGACAAAGGGGTGGGGATGCAAATCCCAATTCTTGCCTCAAAACGTCAACGGCTAGAGGATGATCTAGAGGGTTCAGAGAGTAACATTTCCTACTTGCTCTTTCTCTCTGGTGGCAAAAAGATCCATCAGAGGAAGACCCCATCTGGAAACAATCTGCAGAAAAATATCCCTGTTTAAGTACCACTCGCCTTACCCGATTCTGACTCTGCTAAGGAAGTCTGAAACAATTGTCTGAATAAATTCCGACATCCTTTCCCTGTAATAGGGGACTTGCAGCTAGGAGACCCTTCTTTATTGCAATCAGTTCCTTGAGATTTGAGGAGGAAAAGCTGGTCAAAAGATCCTATTTTCCCTGCCAGAGATCCTTCCCCAAGTGAGCCCCTCAACCCCATGGACTTGCATCTGTGGTGAGGCTGACGAGGTTGTGAACTGACCAGGGCATCCCAGATTGGAGAGTCTCTGCCTTTGTCCACCACAGAAGAGAGAGAGAGTCATTCTTCTGAAGAAAGGTGAAATTTGGTGTCCAAAGAGAGGGAGAAACCATCCCAAAGACCAAGAATCTCCCCCTGGAGTGGCCTTTAGTGATGCGGCGCCCATCTTATTGCTGGGATAGCTGAAGTCATAAGGCCTAGGATGGACATTGCTTTCCGGAGGGAGCACTGGTGGGAAATAAATAGGTCCATTAACCTGTTCTTTAGGGACTGGACTTTGAGGGGGGAGAAAGCACTTCTGACAAGTGGAGTCTAGCTGAATCCCCCCCCCAAAAAAAAAAACTTTTGATTTTGGAGGGGCTAGAATTGATTTTTCCCTGTTTATATTCCACATCAGGTCCCAGAGGGTAGAGCAGAGGAGTTGACAGTGGTTGGTCAAAGATTGGTGACAGGACAAAATCAGTAGAAAGTAGTCTAGATCGGGTACTAGAAGTAACCCCTGGATTCTGACAAAGGAAGCTATTTCTGAAATTACATTTGTGAAAAAGCTCAAAGCCTGAGAGACCCCAAAGGGAAGAGCCTTGTACTGGAGAAGGCTTCCATTTATCCAGATAGCCAGCCTTAAAAACCTCTGGGAAGACGCATGCATTGGTATATGGTAATACACATCCTCTAGGTCTAATGTGGCCATTACATAGAGGGGAAACAACCGGCTGATGGTTGAGGCAATAGTTTCCATTCTGAATCTCTTGTATGTTAAAAACTTGATCACTGACCTGAGGTTGATCATCCTGAACTTGCCATTGGGCTTTTTTTTTTACTAGAAATAGGGGGGGGGGGGGGGGGGTAAAAACCCCTTCCAATCTCTGCCAAGAGAACTGGGAATAGCACCTCCTTCTGAATCAAGAATTGGGCTTCCCCTAGTAAGGCCTGTCTCTTGAAAATATCCCTTGGATTTTTTTTGTTGGGATAAATTTTCCCCAGGTGGAGAGGGGAACTCTAATTTGAAAACACTCTTAGGGGAGATTCACACGAACGTTGCGTTTTTGCGCGCGCAAACAACGCAGCGTTTTGCGAGCGCAAAAACCATTTGACAGCTGCGTGTGTCATGCGTGTCTGATGCGCGGCTGCGTGATTTTCGCGCAGCCGGCATCATAGAGATGAGGCTTGTCAACGCCCGTCACTGTCCAAGGTGCTGAAAGAGCTAAATCTTTCAGCACCCTCGACAGTGAATGCCGAACACAACAGCGAAAAACCTGTAAAAAAAAAAGATAAAGTTCCTACTTACCGAGAACTTCCCGGCCGTTGCCTTGGTGACGCGTCCTTGGTGACGCGTCCTTGGTGACGCGCCTCTCTTGACATCGGGCCCCACCTCCCTGGATGACGCAGCAGTCCAAGTGACCGCTGCAGCCTGTGATTGGCTGCAGCCTGTGCTTGGCCTGTGATTGGCTGGAGCTGTCACTTGAACTGAAGTGTCATCCCGGGAGGTCGGACTGCAGGAAGGAGACAGGAGTAATCGGTAAGTTAGAACTTCGTTTTTTTTTTACAGGTTAATGTATTTTGGGATCGCAAGTCACTGTCCATGGTGCTGAAACAGTTTAACTCTTTCAGCACCATGGACAGTGACTATCTCCTGACGTCGCGTACCGATAATTTTTTTGCCGGGATCGGCCAAAACGAGTTTGGCCGAACCCGGTGAAGTTCGGTACGCTTGTCCGGCTTCGCTCATCGCAAAGACACTCCGTTTGGATGTTCGGAAACAGAAAAGCACGTGGTGCTTTTCGGTTTTCATTCATCCTTTTCACTGCTGTTGCGCGAATCACGCTCGTCCCACGGAAGTGCTTCCGTGTGGTGCGCGTGATTTTCACGCACCCATTGACTTCAATGGGTGCGTGATGCGCGAAATACGCAGAGTTTTTGAACCTGTCGCGCTTTTTGCGCAGCAGACAAACGCTGCGCAAAAAGCACGGACTGTCTGTACTGCCCCATAGACTTGTATTGTCCATGCGTGCCGCGTGAAAACCACGCGGCCCGCATGGACCGAATACACGCTCGTGTGAATCCCCCCTTATACATTCCAATACTCAGAGGTTGGTTGAGAGGTTTCCCCAGTCCTGAGAAAAAAAATAAAAAAATAAAATAAAAAAAAGAGTCGTCCCCCCCAGGCCTGACGTCATTGGTGACTGGTTTTATTTTTTTTATCCTGCTGGGCCTTCTACCCTTTTTCTTAAATGGAATCTCCCTTCCCCCTGAGGGTCTGGATAGACGGACGACCTGAGAGCTGAGGGACGGGGAACCCCTTTTTTCTATCAGATGCCTTATCTAATATATCATCCAAACGAGAGCCAAATAATAGATCTCCCTCACAAGGAATCCCACACAGCCTATTTTTGATCCCTGATCTCCCTTCTTCCATGATTTAATTCATAGAGCCCTGTGGGCGGAGTTAGACATAACCGCAGCCCTAGCTGATAATATTACTGCATCAGCCGATGCATCGGTCAAAAAGTCTGCAGCCTTTGCAAAGGAAGGGAGAGGCACAATCATTTGTTATCTTGGGGTCTTATGTATTAGGTGTATCTCTAACTGCCCCAACCAGACCTTCATAGACCTAGCCACACAAGTAGCAGCAATGCTAGGTCTAAGGCCTCCCACACACTAGCGTTTGGTCTGGGATATACGGTCCGTATGTCGGCCGCATTTTCCGGACCGAACACACTGCAGGGAGCTGGGCTTCTAGCATCATAGTTATCTAGGACGTAAGGTGTCACTGCCTCGCTGCGGGACAACCGTCTCGTACTGAAAACATGATTACAGTACAGGACAGTTGTCCCGCAGCGAGGCAGTGAACCTAACGTCATAGATAATGGTGATGCTAGGAGCCCGACTCCCTGCAGTGTGTTCGGTCCGGATAATGCGGCCGACATACGGACCGTATATCACGGACCGTATATCACTGACCAAACACGCTGGCGTGTGGGAGGCCTAAGGCTACCTGCCGCAGATTCCCAGGACCTCCTAAGGTATGTATCTTGCTTTTCTATCCATGAGATCCCCTAAACTCCTCAAATCTTCAAAGGGGAGGACTACTTTTCTCGACACTTTAGCTACTGGAGCGTCCACTCTAGGGGCCTTATCCCAAGAAGCGGAGTCCTTTTCAAATGGATATTTCCATTTTATGGAGGAAGGAATGAAGAACATGTAAGGATTCTTCCATTTTCTGTAAATGAGGGCTTTCAATTTAGATGTACTGGAAATACCCTCTTCTGTCTAGGAACTAATCCATCAAACATTAAATCTGACACGGATCTAGAAGATTCCTTGACATCCTCTAACCCCATTGTTGTCCTAACTGCTTTTTGCAAACATTCAGTATCTTCTGCCTGGAAGGAGGTACTTCTAGACTGTTCATTAGAGGAGTCTGATTTAGAAGCTACTTCACCCTCATCTGAAGTGGAGCCAGAGTCATCAGCACTAAAACCAAATTTTACCACTAACAGAAAGTCCAATGTGTCACAAGAAAACAATCTCAGAATCGCTTGGATCGGTATACGCATTCCAGAGTTATTACCACAGAGTGACATGTCAGATTTGAAAAATGGGCTCGGAGCCTTAAGGCCAAAACTAGGCTGTGTCATTAAGGGGTTAACTTAATATTTTATTGTACAACCTTTTGAGGCAATCACTGCAAACAAACTATTTCGAACTCTCAATGAGACTTCTGCACAATTCCACAGGTATTTTGGCCCACTCCTTATGAGCAAACTGCACCAGCTGTCTCAGGTTTGAAGGGTGCCTTTTCCAGACTGCAGGTTTATGCTCCTTCCACAGATGTTAAATAGGATTTAGATCAGGGCTCATAGATGGCCACTTCAGAATAGTCCAATGCTTTGCTCTAAGCCATTCTTGGATTTTTTTTAGCTGTGTGTTTTGGGTCATTATCCTGTTGGAGGACCCATGACCTTTGATTGAGACCAAGCTTTCTGACACTGGGCAGCACATTTCGCTCCAGAATGGCAAAACATAACCGAGACAGATAATAAGAATGGTAACCAAAGAGCCCAGAACAACTTCCAAAGAGATTAGAGGTGAACGCCAAAGTCCAGGTACAAGTGTGTCAGATCGCACCATCCGTCCCTGTCTTTCACAAAGTCGACTTAACGGAAGACGACCGAGGAGGAAAACCACTGTTGAAAGGAACACATAAAAAAGAGAGACTGGAGTTTTCCAAAATGCATATTGACAAGACACAAAGCTTCCGGGAGAATGTCCTTTGGACAGATGATCCAAAACCGGAGCTTTTTGGCAAGTCACATCAGCTCTATGTTCACAGATGCAAAAATGAAGCATACAAAGAAAAGAACATTGTAGCTACTGTGAAACATGGATCAGGCTCGGTTATGTTTTGGGGCTGCTTTGCTGCATCTGGCACAGGGTGTCTTGAATCTGTACAGGGTAAAACGATACAAGATTATCAAGGCATTCTCGAGCAAAATGTGCTGCCCAGTGTCAGAAAGCTTGGTCTCAGTCGCAGGTCATGGGTCCTCCAACAGGATAATGACCCAAAACACACAGCTAAAAACATTTAAGAATGGCTAAGATCAAAGCATTGGACTATCCTGAAGTGGCCTTCTATAAGCCCTTCTCTAAATCCTATCGAACATCTGTGGAAGGAGCAGAAACATGCAGTCTGGAGAAGGCACCCTTCAAACCTGAGACAGCTGGAGCAGTTTGCGCAGGAGGAGTGGGCCAAAATACCTGTGGACAGGTGCAGAAGTCTCATTGAGCATTACAGAAATCCTGTGTTTGCAAGTGATTGCCTCAAAAGGTTGTGCAACAAAATGTTAAAGTTAACTCTTAATGACCAGCCTATTTTAAACCATAATGACCAAGCCATTTTTTACGTTTTTCCATCGTCGCATTCCAAGAGCTATGACTTTTTTATTTTTGCATCGACATAGCTGTATGAGGTCCTGTTTTTTGCGGGACTAGTTGTAATTTTTAATAGCACCATTTTGGGGTACATATTTATTGATTAACTTTTATGAACTTTTTTTGGGGGGGTGAATAGAAAAAAAAAGCTGAAATTTCGCCACACTTTTGCGTGTCCTAAATCTACACCGTTTACCGTGTGGTATAAATAACACAATAACTTTATTCAGCGGGTTGTTACGATTGCAAAGATACCAAGTTTGTATAGTTTTTGTATGTTTTACTACTTTTACACAGTAAAAACTCTTTTTTTTCAAAATTATTTGTTTTTGTGTCTCCATATTTGAAGAGCCATAACTTTTTGATTGTTCCGCCGATGCAGCTGTATGAGGTTTTTTTTTTTGCGGGACGACTTGTAGTTTTTATTGGAACTATTTTGGAGTAGATGCGACTTCTTGATCACTTTTTATCACATTTTTTTTAAGTCAGGATTCACAGAAAACAGCAATTTTTCCATAGTTTTGTCTTTAATTTTTTACGGCGCTCACCGTGCGGGTTAAATAATGTAATGGATTTATAGTCGGGGTCGTTACGGACGCGGCGATACCAAATATGTGTAACTTTTTTACTTTATTTTGTTTTTTTCAATAGTAAAGCAGTTTGTAAGGGGAAAAAGTGTTTTGTTTTTTTTTTTTTTATTAACTATTAAACTTTTTGTGACTTTTTTACTAGTCCCACTAAGGGACTTTAATATGCGATTCTCTGATCGCTATTATAATATACTGCAATAATTTTGTATTGCAGTGTATTACTGCCTGTCCGTTTAAAATGGACAGGCATCTGCTAGGTCATGCCTCCGGCATGACCTAGCAGGCATTCACTACAGGCAGACCTGGGTGTCTTTATTAGGCCCCCGGCTGCCATAGAAGACACAGACACTCGGCGATCTTCTCGCCGGGTGTCGGTGGGATGAGAGGGAGCTCCCTCCCTTTCTCCAAAACCACTCAGATGCGGTGCTCGCTATTGAGCACCGCATCTGAAGGGTTAAACAGGTGAGATCGATCTGGCAGCTGAGAGCAGGGAGATTTGACAGTTCTCTGCTCTGTTTATTTATCCTGATGCAGTGCCGTAAAAAGTCTTATGCATCAGAATAAAGCCCGTTAGTGACCGACGTGAAAAGGCGTATTAGCGGTCACTAACAGGTTAAGGGTACCATCATTTTTGTCCAGGCCAGTTTCATTAGCTTTTTTGTTTTTTCCCGTTTTTTTTGTTGAACCACAATTCAAAATCAATGTCTAACTTACATTAGTTGATTTTCAGTAAATTAAAATGGATTATTACTTTTGTCAGTTTCAAGTTATTTCAGTGACCATTACGGGGTTTCCTTTCTTTAACGAGGGGTAGCAACTATTTTGCCCACGACTGTATATATAAAAACTCAACAAAAATGGAATGGAGCACAAAACAGGTAAATAACGTTTTGAGAGAAAAAAATATATATAAACATTACCAGTTACTATTATCCACTGCATCGCCAAACCCAGGTGTGTCTACTATTGTGAGAAGTAGCTGAACTCCACCTTCTTTGATTAATACTTTTGACTGCTCAACCTACAAAAACAAACAAAAAAAAAAACAGTGATCTTAATGCACAGATCCAGGGTTTATTCACACATTGCATTTATATCTATGTTTATGCATAGTTTTTCTCAAAATCGTGACACAAAACCACGATATGTTCACAACGTGTGAACAGATACTTAAAACGTAAATAGAGAATATTCAGGGTTGCACGAATGTTGACAACTGTAAATATTTATTAAGTACACCATCTCATGAAATATCTCATGAAATATCTCAAGTGTTTAGTGAAACTGTTTGGATATCAGTGCTTACATGATTAGAATTAGTCAGTGAATGGTGGCTTTGCTGCTTAAAAAGGGACAGTTTTATCTCCTGTTCCTTGTTCACATTGGCAAAGACAAGAAAACGGTCTGAGCAGACCAGAAATGCTATTATCACCAAGCACAAGAAGTCAAAAGGGTACAAGACTATCTCCAAAGACCTAGGCATCCAACAGTTCAAAATGTTAGAGCGAAATGTGCTCCCAAATTCCAAGTGTAAGAAAACTAGGTCGAGTCAAACAAAATGGGTCCTACAGCAGGATAAAGACCAAAAACATACATAAAAAAACGTACATAATAATGGTGAAGGAAAAAATGTGCACGGTTTTAAACTGGCCAGCAATAAGACCTGATCTCAATCCAGTTAGAGAGCGGACATCTGCTATTGGGAAAACTAACCCAGCAAATATTGACGAGCTAGAGAGAATTGCAGTGGAATAAACTACCAGCAGACATGTGTAAGAAGCCCACAGAAAACATTTAGAGGCTGCCATTGTTGCGAAAGGTTGTGCAACCAAGTATTAGGGAAGGGTGCCTTTAATTCCATCCCTGTCAAAAACTAGGTTTATTATTATTTTTCAAATAACTGCATGTATGTTGTCCAGTCAACTTTTCTTTTGGATGTATTTCGACATGCTATTAAAATATTCTAATGATACAAATTTGTTACATATCCACCTACTACTGAAGACATATCAAAACTGATGCAAAGGAAAAGTGGAGTAGTTGCCCATGGCAACCAATCAGGTTGCCGCTTTCATTTTCAAATACGCCTCTGAAAAATGAAAAGGTGGAATCTGATTGGTTGCTATGGGCAACTAGTCAAGTTTTCTTTTTGCATCAGTTTTAAACCTCTCCCCCACTGGCGTTTTAATACTAAACAATCAAGGGTGTCAATGTTGACCACAACTGTATATGTATGTATGTATGTATGTATGTATGGTCTATCAAGAAATACATAACTTGAGATTTCAGGTCACACGTGAGGTTCTAATTTCAGAATAATCACTATTCTTTTTTAAGTTTTATGCAGCCAGTGCTTCCATTTGCTCATAGAATTACATCTGTTGATGAGATCCAAGAACGAGTAAGGCCTTATTTACACGACAGGGTCCGAGTGTCGGCCGATAAAAACGGCCGTTTTGCATCTGTTCCGATTCCGTTCCAGAATGCGTTGCCGTTTTTAATGGACGATTTTGATCCGTTTTTTTACCTGTCAGTTTTAAGAATCGGATGAATTTCATTTAAATTTGTTGCCACACACAGCCCTCTGTAGGTAATGCCACACACAGCCCTCTGTAGGTAATGTCACCCAGCCCCCCCCCCTTTCAGAAGAAGTCACTGACTTCAAAGTCCATATATGGACAGTATAGTCACTGACTTCTCCTGTAGCGGAATCCCCAATCTCTGGCGAGAAAGAAGGAGGGAGAGCGCGAGCGACGGAAGCCACAGCCATCACTCAGGACACATTTGATGAGGAGGAGGGAGAGCGCAAGCGACGGAAGACACGGCCGTCACTCAGGACACATTCCGGTGATGGCCGTGTATTACCCGGCCCCATAGACTTCTATGGGAACCGGGCAGCCAGGTAAACTGCCGGAAATAGGGCATGTCCCATTTTGTGACGGCCAGGTTTCCCGGGCCGTCAAAAAAATCGGTCGTGTGAATAGCCCCATTAGGGGTCTATTGATCCTACTGCAGCCGTGTGACGGCCGTTTTATGAACGGCCGTCACCCGGCCGGGAAACCCTGTCGTGTGAATAGGGCTTAGGCTCTATTCACACGACACTGTCCAAGTGTCGGCCGATAAAAACGGCCGTTTTGCATCCGTTTCATTTCTGTTCAGGGCCGTGTTTCCGTTTTAATGGCCGATTTTGACCCGTTTTGCATCCTTTTTTCCCCGGTCCGTTTTATAAATGGATTAATTTAATTTGTACATTTTTTGCCACACCCTTCCCTCTGTAGAAACTGCCACAACCCCCCATGTACGTAGTGCCACACAGCCCCCCTGTAGGGAATGCCACACAGCCCCCATGCAGGGAATGCCACACAGCCCCCATGCAGGGAATGCCACACAGCCCCCATGCAGGGAATGCCACACAGCCCCCATGCAGGGAATGGCACACAGCCCCCATGCAGGGAATGGCACACAGCCCCCATGCAGGGAATGGCACACAGCCCCCCTGTAGATTATGGCACACAGCCCCCCTGTAGATTATGGCACACAGCCCCCCTGTAGATTATGGCACACAGCCCCCCTGTAGATTATGACACACAGCCCCCCTGTAGATTATGACACACAGCCCCCCTGTAGATTATGGCACACAGCCCCCCTGTAGATTATGGCACACAGCCCCCCTGTAGATTATGGCACACAGCCCCCCTGTAGATTATGGCACACAGCCCCCCTGTAGATTATGGCACACAGCCCCCCTGTAGATTATGGCACACAGCCCCCCTGTAGATTATGGCACACAGCCCCCTGTAGGTAGTTCTACACTGCACTCTTTTACATAGCACCCCCACCCTACCTTTCTGTAGATAGCGCCACCGTTCCAGGAGAAGTCCCTGACTTCAATGTCCATATATGTGACCGTGAAGTCAAGGACTTCTCCTGGAGCGGGATCCCCAATCCCCGGCCACAGCGTTGACGAAGCTGTGGCCGGGGATTGGGGATTCCGCTCCTACAGGGAGCGAAAAAATACCCTCCTCCTCCTCCTCACATGCAGTTTGCACTGTGAGGAGGAGTAGAGAGCGAGCGACGGAAGACACGGCCGTCACTCGGAACACATTCCAGTGATGGCCGTAAATTACCCGGCCCCATAGACTTCTATGGGAGCCGGGCGGCCGGGAGAATGGCCGAAAATAGGGGATGTCCTATTTTGTGACGGCCGGGTTTCCCGGACCGTCAAAAAAAATCGGTTGTGTGAATAGCCCCATTTGGAGTCTATTGTTCTTACTGCGGCCGTGTGATGGCCGTTTTTTGAACGCCCGTCACACGGCCGGGAAACCATGTGAATAGGGCCTTCGGGTCAAAAAAGGAACCATGTCTCACGGTCAGTGATCACGGTCAGTGTGGCATCTGTAAACTTAGAGACGTCTTTACCCTCAAAATTACGAAGAATGCCTATTGGCTTTTATGGCTGTAGTCCACATATTTTTAAATAGCATAGTAATAATACATTTATTGAAATATATTATTAACCAAAATGTCTAGAGTGCAGTAAGACCGAACCACCAATAAGTTCAGATTAGAACACTCGCTCTTAGCATTTTGGTTATAGGTACAGTAATCAACTTAAAATCGACCTGTCACCTCTACGGATATGTAAATTTCAGTAAATTCTTTTGTGGGGTATGCTCCACTTTTTTGGTGCAATTTGTGCCAGAACTCTGGCGCATTTTGTTTAGTAAATCTTCTCCAATATGTGATTCCTGGTGCATGGCTTCTTGCAGTGGTGGATAACACAGGTTCTCTTAGCTTCTCTTTTTGGTGTTCCCTAAATCCCTGTGTCAAGCCACTTTTTACACTGGTATAGTTTTGTACCGTTAGGGTTTCCGCTGCCCCAGACAGGCAGAAATACATCTGTCATATTCATCAATGATCCTTTAACCCCTACCCGCACCAGGACGTAACTGTACGTCGTTGCGGGAAGTTACTTCCCGCACGAGGACGTACAGTTACTGAGTTAATCCCGGTGCACACTGTCGGCGACAGTGTGCACCGGGAACCAGGAGGTCAGCTGTCGCCGACAGCTGACACTCCCCTCTTGCCGGCCAGCGGTCCTTTGCCGCTGATTTCGGCGCATTAACCCCTTAAATTCGGCGATCGGGTGCAATCGCCGAATTTTAGGGGTTTCTAACATATCGGCAGACCCCCGTCCGAAATCGCGGGGTCTGCCGATAGTTAGTATGGCAAACGGAAGCCAAACAATGGCTTCCGGGTCTGCCATGGACAGAAGCCCATCAGGACCAACCTTCGGCTGGTCCTGATAGGCTTCCTGTCAGAGTGACAGAAAGTCACTGTGCCGTTCCCGATGCACACTGTCGGCGACAGTGTGCATCGGGAACTTGGAGATCAGCTGTCCCCGACAGCTGACACTCTCCAGTGTTGCCGATCAGCGGCTCATCGCCGCTGATTTCGGCAATTAACCCGTTACATGCGGGGCTCGATTGCGATCTCCGCATGTAGCGGGTTTGTAGCGCATCAGCAGCCCCCATGCAATCGTGGGGGCTTCTGATGCTTGTGATGGCACCCGGGGGCCAGACAACGGCCCCCAGGTCTGCCATGTATGTCAGCCTATGAGGATCAGCCTCTGTTGATCCTCGTAGACCAACTGTCAGAGTGACTGTGACGTCACACTGACAGTTGGAATACGTTACACTACCTAGGTAGTGTAATGTATTCTAGCAGCGATCAAAGCTGCAGGTCAAAAAAGAAAGTGTAAAAAGTAAAAGAAAAGTTAATAAACAAAAATATAAAGTGTAAAAAGTAAAAAAAAGTTAATAAAAATGTTTTATAAAAGTGTAAAAATAAAAGGTTTTGTTTTCCTATAATAAGTCATTTATTATAGGGAAAAAATGAAAACGTTAAAAAAAAGTACACATATTTGGTATCGCCGCGTTCGTAACGACCCAATCTATGAAACTATAATGTTAATTTTTCCGCACGGTGAACGCCGCAAACAAAATAAACGGAAAACTGTCAGCATCGCTATTTTTTGGTCACCACCCCTCCCAAGATATAGAATAAAAAGTGATCAAAAAGTCGCATTTACCCCAAAATGGTACCAATAAAAACTACAACCCGTCCCGCAAAAAACAAGACCTCCCACAGCTTTTTTGACGAAAAAATAAAAACGTTACGGCTCAAAATAGCGTGTCCCAGAAAATAAATTATTTTATAGAAACTTAATTTTATTGTGCAAACGCTGCAAAACGTAAAAAAATCTATACACATATGGTATCGCCATAATCGTACCGACCGGCAGAATAAATTAAAACGTAATTTATTGCGCACGGTGAACGCTGTAATAAATAAAGAATTTAAAGCGCCAAAATCGCTGTTTTTTGGTCACCTTAGCTCTAAAAAAGATCCTGAGGGGCCAAAATCTCACTATACCCCTAGAAAAATTCCTTGAGGGGTGTAGATTCCAAAATGGGGTCACTTTTGGGGGGTTTACACTGTTTTGGTCCCTCCGGGGCGTTGCAAACCCGACATGGCACTGAAAACCAATCCAGCAAAATCTGCGCTCCAAAATCCAAAAGGCGCTCCTTCCCTCCTGAGCCCTGCTGTGGGTCCAAACATCAGTTTACGACCACATATGGGGTATTGCCGTAATCGGGAGAAATTGCTTTACAAATTTTGGGGTGCTTTTTCTCCTTTATTCCTTGTAAAAATGAAAAAATTCTATGTTTCCACAGAAAAATAGGTGATTTTCATCTTCACAGACTAATTCCACTAAATTCTGCAAAAAAACTGTGGGGTCAATATGCTATCTATACCCCTAGAAAAATGCCTTGAGGGGTGTAGTTTCCAAAATGGGGTCACTTTGGAGGGGTTTCGGCTGTTTAGGTACCACAAGACCGCCTCAAACCTGACATGGTGCCTAAAATATATTCCTAAAAAAAGGAGGCCCCGAAATCCACTAGCTGCTCCTTTGCTTCTGAGGCCTGTGTTTCAGTCCATTAGGACACTAGGGCCACATGTTGGATATTTCTAAAATCTGCAGAATCTGGGCAATAAATATTGAGTTGCGTTTCCCTGGTAAAACCTTCTGTGTTACAGATTTTTTTTTATTACAAATGAATTTCGGCAAAAAAAATGAAATTTGTAAATTTCACCTCTACTTTGCCTTAATTCCTGTGAAACGCCTAAAGGGTTAAAATATTTTCTGAATGTGGTTTTGAATACCTTGAGGGGTGCAGTTTTCAAAATGGGGTGATTTATGGGGACTTTCTAATATATAAGGCCCTCAAAGCCACTTCAGAACTGAACTGGTCCCTGAAAAAATAGCCTTTTGAAATTTTATTGAAAATATGAGAAATTGCTGCTAAAGTTCTAAGCCTTGTAACGTCCTAGAAAAATAAAAGTACGTGAAAAAAAATGATGCAAACATAAAGTAGACATATAGGGGATGTTAACTAGTAACTATTTTGTGTGGTATTACTATCTGTTTCACAAGCAAATACATTTAAATTTAGAAAAATGCAAATTTTTGCTAAAATTTGAAGTTTTTCACAAATAAATATTGAATTTATCGACCAAATTTTTTCACTAACATAAAGTACAATATGTCACGAGAAAACAATCTCAGAATCGCTTGGATAGGTAAAAGCATTCCGGAGTTATTACCACATAAAGTGACACATGTCAGATTTGAAAAAATAGGCTGTGTCCACAAGGCCAAAACAGGCTGTGTCCTAAAGGGGTTAAACACGTAATTCACAACACCAGTGTAAACAAAGCATAAAGGGACTGTTCAAGATTAGAGAGACATCGCTGCTATGGACAGGTGTAGAACTGTTTTAGGAAGAGAACAGGCATGTTTTTCTAATCCTAGACAACCCCTTTAAAAAGGAAAGGTTTTCCTAGATCACAGAAAGCGATGGCTATCACTTTCTGATCGGTGGGGGTCTGACCCCTGGCACCTCCACCGATCCTGGGTATCCATTTGAACAGGGCTGTGCTGTGACCCCTTTGAAGCTTTTCCCTGCACAGCTGTGCTAAAAGACACCAGCTGTGCAGGTGAAAAATCCTTGAAGGGGCAGCTGCATTAAACTAGGCCCCTCATTCTCAGCATCCGGATTCTGGGACCCCCTATTGATGCTGAAGCCGCAGCGCTGGTTTTAGAACGGAAAACAGGAAGTGCTGTGTTGGTTGAAACTTTTGACTAAGCATCTCAGCAACTGATGGTTAAATGGTCAGTGTTAATGGAAAAAGGAAACACGGCACTCTAACATTGTGCATAGGTAGGGTTGCACTCTGTAGAATGTGAAGAAAACCCAGCACTCCCAATCCACAGACAAACGGCAGTGACGTTTCGGTCAAACAATTAGACCTTTTCAAACTGTCGGATTGCGTGCGATTGTTTGACCAAAACGTCACTACCATTTGTCTGTGATTTGCCTATAAAACATATTTTGTTAATTCAAAATTTTTCTGTGTGTCGGGTTTTCTTCACAAAATTGGTCAGTGTTGATAGAACAGACCGCATGATCTAGGCAGACCTACATGTTACCTACCTACGTCAAATTGCCATCCACCTGCACCCTGCTTCTTACCAACCTACGAAATGTATGTTAGTTAGTAGTAGGGATCAGATGGATCATACACCACCAGGTTTGTAGTCTGTTAACATGGAGACACACAGATCTGCAAAGGAGCTATAGGCAGAAAACAATAGGAGATTTTTAAATTTAGACTTATTTGCAAAGTTGCTTTATTTTACATTTTAGATACATTGAAACAACAATAATAATATAAAAATAGGAGAGAGAGATTCTCATTATCTGGTTGTACCAGTTACTCACGCTGCTTCTAGCTTAGAGGTAAAGTTAACCTAGTATAAAACATTGGCAGTCTTGTCAGTTTCTTAACATACTTCATACCCAGAATGCCATAAAGCGCGCCTAGTTATTTTTTAGTGAGCAACCTCCAAGGAACCCACTCAATATATCAATAAAACGAAAAAAATAATATAGTCTTAAACGGACGGTCACGTCCGAAACCCCCTAAACTACAATTATCAGTTAATAGATTAAAAGACGCCGATTGCTAATCTGGAAGTTTTATCTTTCCACTCGCTAGCATTGCCTGGTTATAATCTCGCAAACGGGCCGTGTGCTGCATGCTGATGACAAGACCTAGGCGTCCTCCCTATTATACTGCCGAGCTTAGGAGTCCTCTATGCATCAGCATGTAGCGCACCGCTGGTTTGAGGGCTTACAGTGAGGAAATGAAAGTGAATAGTAAAAAGATAAAAATGAGAGACCCTGAATCAGCGTCTTTTAGGATGTATATACTGATTTTGTAGTTTAGGGGGGGGGATTTTGGAGGTGACGGACTCCTGTATAATGTTTACTTTATTTAACACACAATGCTACTCTATTATACGGTTACTGTACAGTGCAGGGGGATATGCCCATGTAAATGATCAGCGTCATTTAAAGAATGTAAAGGGAAGGAGGCGATACAGCGTGGGCTTTTCGCAAGCATTTTCTTTCGGAGTTTGAATTTAGTGGCCTATAGCATTCTGTGCCCATACATGGTCAAACATGCAGTAAAACATCTGGAAGTGATCCAAGAAAACAGAACTGTATAGCAGTGTCTTCATAGTTAAACTTCCAACTGTATCCCATCATCTGCTTTGGCCGGAATTCCCAAGAGGCTCATGGAAAACAAATTAGTTTGAGTCCTGGAATTTCAAACTTTTCTCAGCAGATCTACTCCAAATGGCTTCTTTCCCATGCACTCCACAAGGCAGGTCACTTCCATCCATTTTATAGATATCTGGTCCCAAAACACATCACTTAAGACAAAAGTCTTACTGTGGAATGTAGTAGTAACAGCAGCACAAAAATAGCATTGTACATACAGTGCTGGACAATGAATTTGTTTTTGAACCAAACGGGGGAAAGAAAGAAAGAAAGAAAAAGAAAAAAAAGAATAAGAAAGAGAAAAAGAAAAAAGAAAAAGATACAATAAAAATAATTTATGAACAAGGTCAAATATAAGGGCTCGTTCACATCAGCGTTCACTTCCGTTGACTGGTTCCGTCAGAGGAACCCTTCAACGGAAAAGCAAATTGATTTCAATGGTAATGCTTCCGGTGCTAATGTTTTCCGTTTTTTTTTTTACGGAATCAATAGTGCAGTCGACTGCTAATGTTTCCGTTTGCCTTTCCATTGATGTGTCCCTCTGACGGAACCTATCAACGGAAACCGAACGCTGATGTGTACAGGCCCCAAATTAGCCCAGCTAAGGGTCAGTTCAGTGTTTTTTTGCGCTGACTTTGACGCGAAAACCGCGTCGGTATCGGCGCAAAAAAATGGCCGAAATCACCCCCGCATATTTTTTCCCGGGCAGCTTTCAGGCGCTTGCACAAGAAAAGGTGGCGGGTCCTTTTTTGCCACGTCTGTTTTCCGCCTCTGACCAACCATTGAAATCAACGTGAGGCAGAAAAAACCTGCGGCACTCATTTCTGAGTGTTTTTCACAGTTTTTTGCCCACAGTGCTTGCGTTAACTTCAATGGCTGCGGACGAAAAACGGTGCAAAAGAAAAAGCTGAAAAATACGTGCAGACAGTTCAAAATCTGCCTCAAAATATGTGAATGGAGCATTACTGCGTATGCTCGAGCACTGCTCGATTTACTTTCTATGGGGCTGGTGAGCACTGAACTCTGCTATATCCGGAAGCCCCATAGAAAATGAAGTTAGTAGTGGCCGTACATGAGTAATCCAGCTCCATTTAATTAGGGAACTCCTTGACCCCCATTTTTGGGATCGGTGAGCGTCCCAGCGGTCGGACATAAATCTCCTATTCTGTGGGCAGGTGATAAACATTCGTTATGAGAAAACACCTTCAAGTAGGCCATACCTTAATCATGTTGCAGAGATGTGGCCCTCTGTTGTGTTGGCTCCCTATATGCTAAGTTGATGGCACTGAAGACCGAACATGGGGGTGTTTATCAGTGCAGCAGCCCATTAGTGCAACGCCGGCCGCATCACATCATGCTGACACCACACACACACACACGCACACACGCGCACACGGTGCAATGGCTGTATTCCAGCCGCAGCTCCGCTCTGACTACATCCATGTGTTACAATATTAAGCCGTGCAGCCGCACAGCTTTGTATCGAAATACATGAATTAATGGTATTGAACCATTTGACGGTGCACCTCATAGTATAGATCAGGGGTCTCAAGCACGCGGCCCCTGGGGCTGTCATCTGCGGCCCGCGGGACACAGAGCCGCTAGTACAGACTCTGCTCCGGGACTCTGGAATTCCCTGACAACGCTGTCCACATATGGACAGCTTTGTCTGGGGCTTCCCCAGAGCCGGAGTACCGTGCAGAGCGCTAGTACAGACTCTGCTCAGGGACTCTGTGGAATTCCCGGACATCGCAGAAATGCAACTGCTTGCTGTGTATATCCTCGCCCCAGAGGAAGCCGGACGGGCGAAACCCAGGGTCGGGTTGCATTATTTGGCGTGTTACAAGAGCTTATCTTATGCTTTTATCTATATCTGTTTTTGTAAGTATAGAATAAACTCGTGGAATTTGTAGTTTCCCAAAAGTAGTGCACTATCTCCTTTTTCTCCCTTGTTGGAGATTTAGAACATCAAGTACAAGGATATACACAGCAAGCTGTTGCATTTCTGTGTGGAACCACAAGTACCAGCGAGATACACACACCAGTGCAAATTTGGATCGTTCTTTCCTGCATGCTAGCTGGGGGAAGGTCAAAACCCTTGATGGACACTTTAGACTTTACATCCACAACCGTCTGAGTGGTAAAAAACTATCAATTTGTCTCTGTTTTTTGTGGTGTTGAGGATTTCACCTCTTTTTTTACCTGCTCCGGTTGCTCATCCCCTTGTTGAGAGTTGGCAACACTGTCTGGGGATTCCACTCCTAGAGGGAGCCCCAATGGAGCGATCTACTTGGGAAGTGTGTGGCAGCATCCGCGCAGGGCACTGTGGCAGCATCCGCGCAGGGCACTGTGGCAGCATCCGCGCAGGGCACTGTGGCAGCATCCGCGCAGGGCACTGTGGCAGCAGAAAAGAAGTTCATACGTACCCCGGCCGTTGTCGTGGTAACGCGTCCCTCTTTTGACATCCAATCCGACCTCCCTGGATGACGCAGCAGTCCATGTGACCACTGCAGCCTGTGATTGGCTGCAGCAGTCACATGGGATGAAACGTCATCCCGGGAAGCCAGACTGGAGGAAGAAGCAGGCAAGTTAATTTTTCATACTATTAACTCCAGCGGTAGTCACTCTGCCGGGTGCTGAAAGAGTTACTGCCGATCAGTTAACTCTTTCAGCACTCTGGACAGTGAATATCCCCTGACGTCGCCTAGCAACGCTCCCGTAATTACGGGTGCACACACACGTAGCCACCCGTAATTACGGGAGCCCCATAGACTTCTATGGGCCTGCCCATGCCGTAATTACGGCCTGAAATAGGACATGTTCCATATTCTTCAACGGCACGGGGACCTCCCCGTAAGGGCCTGTTCACATCACCGTTCACTTTCCGTTCCGGGGTTCCGTCGGAGGTGTCCGTCAGGTGAACCCCGCAACGGAAAGTGAACCACAGCTTCCGTTTTAGTCACCATTGAGATCAATGGTGACGGAAACATCGCTAATGGTTTCCGTTTGTCACCATTCTGGCAGGTTTCCGTTTTGACGACGGAATCAATAGCGGAGTCGACTGCGCTATTGATTCCGTCGGAAAACCGGAAACCTGCCGGAATAGTGACGAACGGAAACCATTAGCGATGTTTCGGTCACCATTGATATCAATGGTGATTGAAACGGTAGCTGTAATTCACTTTGTTTCCGTTGCGGGGTTCACCCGACGGAAACCTCCGACGGAACCCCGGAACGGAAAGTGAACGGTGATGTGAACAGCCCCTAAGCAAACGGGAAGGTACCCGTGGCTAATAGAACTCTATGGGCCTGTGTTTACAGGCGTTTTTACGTTCGTGTGTATGAGGCCTAAGCACGTGGAGAAATATCTCAAATTTTAAACCTAGCGGTATTATTATAGTAATGTGGTTTTATTATTATAGTAATAGTGTTACAGTAGATCAAATAACTAATTGATTAATAATAATTTTGTAATGTATCAAATTTGAAAGTTATGCGGCCCGTCATCTTCCCATTTTTTCTATATGTGGCCCACTTACCCGGCCGACTTTGAGACCCTTGGTATAGGTATTTTGATGCATTGTGCGACCCCACTAAGTAAAAGAACTGAAAACAGATTTAATAGAATGTGTTCCACTACGATGTACCTTCTACCATGTGTCCAAGGAGTTTTTGTAAAGTTCATTTTCTAGAATTCTGGAAACTTTAATTTTTTCTACAGTAAACACAAGCACGTGATAAACTTTACACTTTCAGTGACTTGTCCCTGATATTGCACTGTACCTGAACAGTTTTTTTAATTCTGTGCGATGGACCAGGGTAATCTGGAGCGTATAAATCCGTTAAGAAGAGTGAGTTGATGAGAGTTGACTTCCCCAGACCAGATTCACCTACAGAAAAACAAAAACACATAAAAACCTGTTAACATTTTACTTAAAAAAATGCAAAACAAAATAAAAACAAATATTAAATTCTTACGAGAGTGATATACAGATATATAGCTATAAAAAAATAACAAAATAATGGAAGCACATAAATATAACATTATTAGGTCTAAATATATATTTAGGAAAATCATGAAATGGGACAGAATTTAAAATCTGCCAGTGTCATACGCCAGTCTTAAAAAACAGTTTGCTGTACGAAAATGAAACACTTAAGAGGTGAACTCATCTTTCAGCTGGCCGTGCCCCATAACACTGGCATGACAATCGCGGTTGCAGGAAGTGCGACTGTGAACCGTCCCTCTTCGCCCCCTGATCATACATAAAATTAAAAATAATAATTAACTCATCTTACGGCTCCTATTCCCCAGCTCCCCTCAGGCTCTCTCTCAGCAGGTCGCAGCGCATGCAAGTTCCTGATGCCCAGCAGCGTACGCGCCTTATATGCAATGAACGACTCCATGTCCTGAGTCACAAACATCATCCTGATGCTGCCCGGATACAGTACATTGTATGCACCGTGGCCTGCTGTAAGAACCTGAGTGAACACTGCCACTAGAACGGGAAGCTAACTCTAAACATTTGCCAATGCTAGTTAGGTCACTTTCACATGGCAGTATTTTGGTTAGAATTTGTAGGGCCTGTTCACATCTGAGCCAGTGTGTCCATTCTGCTTAGTCAGAGAAGCAGAACAGCGAAAATACCAGAAGCACCAGATCCTTTGCATGACGGACACAATCGGCACCCGACGTAACCAATTGACTTTATAGGGTTCCAATAGGTTTCCGTCATGGTGTTCGTGGTTTTACCGTAAACAATAGCACAGCATACTGCGCTATTATTTCTTCGATTTTTGGATGGATCTGTGACTGAGGCCCCTAACAAAGCCTCCAATGTAGATGTGAACAAGGCCGAAGCCAAAATCTGGAATGGAACCTACACAGAGAAAAAATATAATGGGAAAGATTTGCACTTTTTTTTTTTTTTTTAATCCAATCCTAGCTTTGGCGGTTTTACCGTAATTTTATGCGTTTTTAATCAGACAAAACCTGCACTTAATATTGCAATTTTTAAAGGTGTGGATTTTACATTTTGATGCAGGAACAGATGTGGACTTTATGCTGTGGATTTTGGTGTGTTTTATAAATTTGTCAGATACAATTCTGAGACGGAAACGCAAGATATATGGACATGCTGCAGATGTACGCACTGCAGGTCACTTTACTTGCGAATAATTTTGCAATATGTAGGAGGAGATTACTTGAAACCTCATTTGCTTGACTGGTACTGTATTATGGATGTGGGTTTGCTGAAAATCCTCATAAAATACGCATCCTGTGCATGTGGCCTAACTGACGCTTCTTCATGAAAACCTACAAACAGTAGATCAGCACAAAAGTTTTTGTTTGTTGAGTCTTTACGATGGAGACACATGGTTTAAAATATACTACCTTTTTGTGTGTACAGCTCCTATAAGGTCTTAATAGTACATCAATACACAAACTGAAGGATATTTGTAATCAAGACTACAGTATTTGCAAAGTTGCTCCATTTTTTACTTAATGCTGCAGTTGGTTTTCGTTTAGTAAACTTTCCATTTTTTTGGCAGAAACAATGGTATAGTCAAATACAGTTTGGTTTCCATTAAGAAAAAAATGGAGACTTTACGAAACTGGAACAAACAGAAAACTGCAATGGAAGCATTACCATTAAAATTATGGTAATGCAAAATGAAGCTATGGTTTCCATACGTCTTTCTGTTCATCGGTACCCTCAGCGGAAAGGTCAAACGGAACCGATGAACGGAAGCCTAACACTGATGTGATCAAGCCCTTTGATGCATTGGAACAATAACAAAAAAACAAGTGTTGCAAAAGGTCACGGTTATTAGAAAAGTCTAACTGCAAATACTAAAACTACACAAAGTAATCATGTCAACAGGCTTTATACACAACTCAAGACATGAGTTCTCAGCAGTGAAGTTAATGGATTCAGGTCATGGAAACATTCAAAAAGTTGTTCTCTCACAATTACACAATTATTATTTATTTCTTTTTAACAAAAATGAAGCAAATTAAGTAGGAATTGCCAATTGGCAATTAGTGCTGTATCAAGATACATGAGAACACTGTGCTTACTGTATGAATCCAATATCAGCAGAACACTTACAAGATGTGCCAAACAAGACCTCCTTCAGTGGGGAAAAAAATATTAAAAAATAATCACATTAAATATCGACAAGACAGGTCATTGGCAGCAATTCTCAAAAAATACATCCTTAACCGCTTCCCGACCGCCTACGGTAAATTCACGTCGGCGCTTGCTGGGCTCTGTGCAGCGCGGACGTGAATTCACGGTGGGTGTTAAAGCGATCGGGTGTCTCACAGTAGCGCTGACACCCGGCTCGCGCTGTTAACCCCTGCCTCTGATCCCGGAGACATGATCGGGACCGGATTGGTTCTGGTCCAGATCATAGGATCGCAGGGAAAGTTTGTTACAGCAACAAACTGTCCCGCGGACCGATTGCGGGTGCTGCCATCGGTTGTCACGGCAAAGCCGGAGGCCATACAACGGTCTCCGGGTCTGCCATGCACATGAGACTATCTGGACCAGCCGGAGACCGTCAGCGTCACACTGACAGTTTATAATACATTATACTACCTAGGTAGTGTAATGTATTACAGTAGCTACCAGTGCCGCAGGTCTTCAAGTAAAAAAAGTAAACCGTAAAAAAAAGTTATAAAAAAAAGTTTTATAAAAGCGTATAAGTTACAAAAACAAAAAATTATTTTTTTCTTATAAGTCTTCTAGGGAAAAAGTATACACTTGGTATCACCGCGTTCGTAACGACCCAAACTATAAAAATATAATATTATTTTTCCCGTACGGAGAACACTGCACAAAAAATTATTAATTAACAATGCCAGAATCCCTATTTTTTTTTGGTCACCACCCCTCCCAAAATTATAGACTAAAAAGTGATAAAAAGCCACATGTACCCCAAAATATTAGGAATAAAAACTACAACCTGATCCGCAAAAAACAAGCCTTTTCACAGCTTTTTTTGACTGAAAAATAAAAGAAAATGTTATGGCTCAGAATATGGTGACAAAAAATAAACTTGATCGAAAAGGGATTTTATTTCGAAAACACCACAAAAACATTTTAAAAAAACAAAAAACTATATACGTATGGTATCGTAATATTCGTATCGACCCGTGGAATAAAGTAAAATGTAATTTATAGCGCATGGTGAACACTGTGTCAGAAATTCTTTTTTTGTCACCTTGATTGCAGAAAAAAAAAAGAAGAAAAAAAAATCAAAAAAAAAAAAAAATCGCATGTACCCCAAAATGGTATCAATGAAAACTACAGATTCTCCCGCAACAAATAAGCTCTTACATAGCTCCGGTGGTAAAAAAAAAAAAAAAAAAAAGTTCTGTGTCTCAGAATATAGCGACATAAATTGTGCAGAGCGTTCCAAAAGCTGATAAAATTGGGCACCATTTACCATTTATCACAGCGATATCGGCTACATATCTATGAATTATTAATTTACCGCATTATTATACCATCTTATTATGCCCGGATGTAAGCTGCACAGATCACATAAGCCCCTACATTATAAAATGAAATACCAGCAAATCCCCAAACAGAACTATTACCAAGCTAAATCTGCACTCCAAAAGCCAAATGGCACTCCCTTTCTTCTGAGCCTTACAGCGTGCCCAAACACCAGCTTACGTCCACATATATGATATATTATACCCGGGCAATACCTGCTCAACATTGTATGAGGTATTTGTCTTCAGTGGCACAAACTGGGCACAACATATTGTGCATTAAAATGGCATATCAGTGGAAAATTTTAATTTTTCACTTTGCACCATCTCCTGCACATTAACCCCTTTGCACACCACGACTTAAAGAGGCTCTGTCACCAGATTTTGCAACCCCTATCTGCTATTGCAGCAGATAGGCGCTGCAATGTAGATTACAGTAACGTTTTTATTTTTTAAAAACGAGCATTTTTGGCCAAGTTATGACCATTTTCGTATTTATGCAAATGAGGCTTGCAAAAGTACAACTGGGCGTGTTGAAAAGTAAAAGTACAACTGGGCGTGTATTATGTGCGTACATCGGGGCGTGTTTACTACTTTTACTAGCTGGGCGCTCTGATGAGAAGTATCATCCACTTCTCTTCAGAACGCCCAGCTTCTGGCAGTGCAGATCTGTGACGTCACTCACAGGTCCTGCATCGCGTCGGCACCAGAGGCTACAGTTGATTCTGCAGCAGCATCAGCATTTGCAGGTAAGTAGCTACATCGACTTACCTGCAAACGCCGATGCTGCTGCAGAATCATCTGTAGCCTCTGGTGCCGATGTGTCCTCGCTCGTCTGACACGATGCAGGACCTGTGAGTGACGTCACAGCGTGATCTCTCGAGAACACGCTGTGTCTGCACTGCCAGAAGCTGGGCGTTCTGAAGAGAAGTGGATGACACTTCTATACACAACGCCCAGCTAGTAAAAGAAGTAAAAACGCCCCGATGTACGCACATAATACACGCCCAGTTGTACTTTTACTTTTCAACACGCCCAGTTGTACTTTTGCAAGCCTCATTTGCATAAATACAAAAATGGTCATAACTTGGCCAAAAATGCTCGTTTTTTAAAAATAAAAACGTTACTGTAATCTACATTGCAGCGCCGATAACATGCAATAGCAGATAGGGGTTGCAAAATCTGGTGACAGAGCCTCTTTAATAGCATGTCGTGGTGCAGGTTATGTATGGAGCGGGGTCATGTGCTGAGCCCGCTGTGTGTTACAGCTGACACCCGGGACTAAAGGACAGGAACAGCGATCGTGTTGTTACAGGAGCCTGTAAAAATTCCATTATACTGCAATACATTAGTATTGCATTGTATTGTACCAGCGACCTAATGATCGCTGGTTCAAGCCCCCTAGGGGGACTAAAAATGTGCAACAAAAAAAAAGTAAATAAAGTTATTAGTGAAAAAAAATAAAAAATAAAAATATGATAATATATTTTAAGTCCCCCAAAAAAAACAACAACCCTTTCCCATTTTTCACCTAAAGTAACGTAAAAATTAAAAAACAACAAACAAAATTGGTATAGCTGCATCCGTAAAAGTCTGAACTATTACAATATACCATTATTTAACTCGCACGGTGAACGCCGTCAAAAATAAAAGAATTTAAAAACGCAAAAATCACTGTCTTTTGGTCACCTTAGCTTTCAAAAAAATGTAATAAAAAAAGTGATCAAAATTTTTTATGTACCATAAAAATGGTACCAATAAAAACTATAGTTCATCCCACAAAAAATAATCCCTCACACCGCTCAATCGACCAAAAGATAAAACAAGTTATGGCTCTCGGAATGTGGTGAAACAAAACGTCTTTTGTTTTATTTAACAAATAGTTTTCACATTGTAAAAGTAGTAAAATATATAAAAAAATAACTGTATAAATTTGGTATCACCTTAATCGTATTACATTGTCGTTTTTACACAATGGAGGAATCGCAGCTTTTTCCAATTTCACCCTGCAAAGAATTTTATTTTCAGTTCCAAGTACATTAAATGGTACTTTAAATGGTGTCACTAGAAACTACAACTCCTCCCACAAGAAATTAGCCATCACACCACTCTACTGACAGAAAAATAAAAAAAGTTACGGCTCTTGGAAAGAGGGTAGGGAAAAACTAAGATGAAAAAGCAAAAAAATGGATCAGTCCTAAGAGTGTTAAAGAGGCTCTGTCACCAGATTTTCAAACCCCTATCTCGTATTGCAGCAGATCGGCGTTGCAATGTAGATTACAGTAAAGTTTTTTTTTTGGGCCAAGTTATGAGCATTTTTATATTTATGCAAATGAGCCTTTCTTAAGTACAACTGGGCGTGTTTAAAGTTAAGTCCAAGCGGGCGTGTATTGTGTGTGTACATCTGGGCGTTTTTACTTGTTTTACTAGCTGGGCGTTGTGAATAGAAGTGTATGATGCTGACGAATCAGCATCATCCACTTCTCTTCGTTAACACCCAGCTTCTGGCAGTGCACAGACACACAGCGTGTTCTCGAGAGATCACGCTGTGATGTCACTTCCTGCCCCAGGTCCTGCATCGTGTCGGACGAGCGAGGACACATTGGCACCAGGCGACAGAGGCTACATCGACTTACCTGCAAACGCCGATGCAGAATCAACTGTAGCCTCTGTCGCCTGGTGCCGATGTGTCCTCGCTCGTCCGACACGACATATGGAATATTTGAAATAGTAACTATTTTGTGTGGTATTATCTGTTGTACAAGCGGATACATTTAAAATGAGAAAAATCATAATTTTTGCAAATATTCTTCAAATTTTGGCGTTTTTCACAAATAAGAAATGAATTTATTGACCAAATTTTTCCACTAACAAAGTACAATTGGGTACGAGAAAACAATCTCAGAATCGCTTGGATAGGCAAAAGCATTAAATGGGGCTGGTCCTGAAGGCCAAAATGAGCTCGGTCCTGAAGGCCAAAATGAGCTCGGTCCTGAAAGGGTTAATATATGGGTTTTTTTCCCGCTCTCTCCTTAAAAGTGATTCAGCTACATTCGCTATTGGGGACCCAGAATAACACATTTTGAGAGCCAATGTTGAGGACTAAGGAAATAAGTCCCACAGCCAAGATTTTTCAAAATAACAAAGAATCCAAGCTTAAAACCATGGTGTTCACTTAAAGAAAATATGAAGTAAAAGCACAAAACAAATACTCAAACTACATAATATAAGGATATGGTGGCGAATGTTAGCCCGTGACCCCCACCAATTGTTAGAACTGAGGGGGGGGGGGGAAGACAGCTTCCCCCTAACCAGCACCACAGTGTTGCTCCATAAAGACTATGGGAGTTGTGAAAACCACCAAGAGCGCGATGGTGCCCCGCCAATCTAGAAGTGAATGGGTGATAAAGGTTATCCGCTGGGCAATACGTGAAGAATGCATGACAATACATTACCACCAGCCAGGACGTGATGCGTATTCAGAATCCTGACCACTTCTGTAGCATCTGTGTGAGACTACAGCACAGAACAGCGAGATCTCGCTGTAAATGACAGCTTACAGCGTAATCTTGCGAGACTACGCCTGCTATGCTGTAAAATCACAGAGAAGTGGTCAGGATTCTGAATACACATCACATCCTGGCTGGAGGTAATGTATATTCATGGTCAAGACATTTGAGTAACGTTATAGTGTGTTTATGTGGCTGCACATAGCGATATAGCTATATCGCTATGTGCTGTATAAATGAATGGAGAGAAGTGTATGACGCTGATTGGTCATCCCCATAGAGAATGCGAAGGGGAGCCGTTCCATTTTCTCCAGCGTACGCCGTCTGTGTGGGAACGGCGCATGCACCGCTCCCACACAGATCAAAACGAAGCTTGTTAGCAGAGCGAAATCAGGCGCCATTTTCATGTGAACCGGCCGCGGCTTCCGGCCATATGTTCAAGGAAGCGAAGGCGCAAGTCATAGGAGCGGAGGCGGCAGGAGCAGGTAATTTATGTACGTGTATGTGATGGGTGCATTATGTTTTTGTGTATTAGGTTTGTGTTACAGTGCTAAGCAGACAGTATATCTACTCCTCCTACACTGCGCAGTCGCTCAGAAAATGGCAGCACACAGTGTAGGAGGTTTGAAGATTCAACCCCCTCCTTCTCCTGGCACTAGCCAGAATAAGGGAGGGAGGATTGTGTGAGGAAACTAGAGCGAGTGTGTCTACCCCAAATTTGCAGCATATAGCAATGAGGTTGCTTTACCACATTGACTATGCTGCAAATTTGGGAACTGCTCCCTCTAGCGACCAGCACATGGAAATAATATAAATTAGAATCTAATTTATAATATTTCTTGACTTGTTAAAAAATTAAAACAATGTGTAATCACTTAAATAATAATTGTTTAACTAGAAAAAAAAAATAATAATTCTAGCGACACATTCCCTTTAACCCCTTCCCGCTCCTGGCTCCTGGCTGTCACAGCTCCTACAGCGGGGACCGATCGCTGTGTCCCCGCTGATTAACCCCTTAAAAGCCGCGTTCTATAGAGATCGCGGCTTTTTAGGGGTTAAGCTGCCATCGCCGGCCTGCTACACGATAGCGGCCGGCGATGGTGACTATGGCAACTGGACACCAAACAATGGCGTCCGGCTATGCCATAGACGGAAGCCTAGTGGGTCCTGACAAAAGTCAGGACCCACTATGCTTGCTGTCAGTGAGTAGCTGACAGTTCTAATACACTGATACACTACTACACTAATACACTGCCCTCAAGTCCCCTAATGGGACAAAGAAATAAAGTAAAAAAAAAAAAAAAAAAAGTGTGAAAATAAGTTTTAAAAGTAAAAATCCCCCTTTTTACCTAATCAGTAATTTATTATTAATAAAAATATATAAAACAAACAAACAAACTATACATAATTGGTATCGCCGCGTCCGTAATGGCCTGAACTACAAAATTATTTCGTTATTTATCCCGCACGGTGAACGCTGTAAAAGAAAATAATAATAAACCGTACCACAATCACAATTGTTTGGTCACTTCACCTCCAAAAAAATTGAATAAAAAGAGATCAAAAAGTCGCATGTACCTAAAAATGGTGCTGAACTAAACTACAGTTCGTTACGCAAAAAATAAGTCCTCGCACGGCTTAATTGATTGAAAAATAAAAAAGTTCTGGCGCTTAGAATAAAAGGTAACACAAAAAGTGAATGATTTTTTACAAAACGTATTTTATTGTGCAAACGCCATAAGACATAAAAAAAACTATAAACATCTGGTATCGCCATAATCGTATCACCCCGCAGAATAAAGTGAATGTGTCATTTATAGTGCACGGTGAACTCTGTAAAAAAAAATTGAATAAAAAAACAATAGTAGAATTGCTGTTTTTTAGTCACCACGCCACCTAAAAATAGAATTAAAAACTGATCAAAAAGCCGCATGCACCCCAAGAAAACTACAACGGATTCCTCAAGGGGGTCTAGTTTCCAAATTGGGGTCACTTTTAGGGGGTTTCCAATGTTTTGGCACCACAAGACCTCTTCAAACCGGACATGGTGCCTAATAAAAAAGAGGCCTCAAAATCCACTAGGTGCTCCTTTGCTTCGGAGGCCGGTGCTTCAGTCCATTACCACACTAGGGCCACATGTGGGATATTTCTCAAAACTCATAATCTGGGCAATAAGTATTAAGTTGCGTTTCTCTGATAAATCCTTTTGTGTTATAAAAAAAATGGTATAAAGAGGATTTTCTAACAAAAAAAAATGTAAATTTCACCTCTACCTTGCTCTAAATTTCTGTGAAACACCTAAAGGGTTCATAAACTTTCTAAATGCTGTTGTGAATACTTTGAGGGGTCTAGATTCTTAAATGGGGTGTTTGATAGGGGTTTCGAATATATGGGCCCCTCAAAGCAACTTCAGAACTGAATTGTAACCTAAAAAAATAAATAAATTAGGCAATACTTTGCTTCTTACATTATACTGATAATGAGCAGTGCCCACCCCGAGATGACCCCAGTTTTGACCGTTTGTATAAACGGAGACCCCTATTAGACCGTTTCAGTGCCCAGTTTTCCCAAGCATACACCCCCGAGAAGTGTATTTCTATTGATGAGTCCCTGGTACATTTTAAAGGGAGGGTTCGATTCCGGGAGTACCTGCCGGGTAAGAGGGCAAGGTATGGCGTGAAGATGTATAAGCTGTGCGAGAGTGCATCAGGGTATACCTACAGATTTAGGATATATGAAGGAAAGGCCACCCCCAAACCAGACTGCATCCTGGACTACAATAGGTACATGGGAGGGATGGACTTGTCAGATCAAGTCCTGAAGCCCTACAGCGCCATGCGGTGTGGTATAAGAAGCTGGCCAGGCACATCATACAGATGGCATTGTACAATGCGTACGTGCTACGTCGATGTGCAGGCCAGACGGGAATGTTCCTGGAATTTCAAGAGGGCACCCAGTACTTCTGGAAGCGGGGCCACACGCATCGTACCAGGGCGGCAACACTTTCCAGGAGAAGTTCCCCAAACTGGCAAGAAGGGAAAAAGTCAAAAGAGGTGCAAAGTTGGCTATAAGAGGGGGATAAGGGATGACACAATCTATCAATGTGACACGTGTCCCGAATAACCAGAGCTCTGTATGAAAGAGTGTTTTAAAATTTATCATACATCCCTTGGTTTATAATTTACCCCAATTTTACTTACCCTGATGCACTCCGCACAGCTTATCCCCCCTCGTCTTTCCCCTCTGGGCCCTGCTGTGTGCCCAGGCAGCTGATAACAGCCACATGTAGGGTATTGCCATACCCGGGAGAACCCACATTACAGTTTATGGGGTGTAGGTCTCCGGTCAAAATGCTCACTACCCCTCTAGATGAATGCCTTAAGGGTATAGTTTTTAAAACGTGGTCACTTCTTGCGGGTTTCAACTGTACTGGTACCTCAGGGGCTTCTGCATACATGACTTCGCACTAGAAAATCCCCAGTAGGCCAAATGGTGGTCCTTTCCTTCTGAGCCCTCCAATGGGCCAAAACGGCAGTTTATCACCACAAATGGGGTATTGCGGCACAAAACAAATTGCGCAACAGAATGGGGTATTTTGTTTCTTGTGAAAATAAGAAATTTTCAGCCAAAACGACATATTATTTGAAAAAAATAATTTTGTTTTAATTCCCAGCACAATTCAAATAATTTCTGTGAAAAAACTATGGGGTCAAAATGGTCACAACACCCATAAATGAATTCCTTGAGGGGTGTAGTTTACAAAATGGGGTCAATTGTGGTTGGTTTCTTTTGCTTTGATACCTCTGGGGGCTCTGCAAATGCGACATGGCACCCGAAAACCAATCCAGCAAAATCTGGACTCCAAAGAACAAATAGCGCTCCTTTCCTTCTGAGACCTCCCATGCGCACAAACGGCAGTTTATCGCCACCAATGGGGTATTGCTGCACTCAGGAAAAATTGGGCAACAAAATGGGGTATTTTGTTCCCTGTGAAAATAAGAAATTTTGATCACAAATGACATCTTATTGGAAAAAAAATGAAATTTTTTTTCATTTCACAGCCCAATTCAAATAGGTGCTGTGAAAAAACTGTGCAGTCAAAATGGTAACAACAACCATAAATGAATTCCTTGAGGGGTTTAGTTTCCAAAATGGGGTCACTATTGGGGGATTCCTACTGTTTAGGCACCTCAACACCTTTTCAAACCTGGCATGCTGCCTAAAATATATTCTAATAAAAAAGAGGCCTCAAAATGCACTAGGTACTTCTTTGCTTCTAGGGCTTGTGTTTTATTCCACGAGCGCAGTAGAGCCACATGTGGGACATTTCTAAAAACTGCAGAATCTGGACAATACATATTTAGTAGTGTTTCTCTGGTAAAACCTTCTGTGTTACAGAAAAAAAAATGGAATAAAATTGAAATTCAGCAAGAAAAATGAAATTTGCAAATTTCACCTCCACTTTGCTTTAAAGAGGCTCTGTCACCAGATTATAAATGCCCTATCTCCTACATAATCTGATTGGCGCTGGAATGTAGATAACAGCAGTGGTTTTTATTTTGAAAAACGATAATTTTTGAGCAAGTTATGAGCAATTTTAGATTTAGTTTCTTAATGCCCAACTGGGCGTGTTTTTACTTTTGACCAAGTGGGTGTTGTAAAGAAGTGTATGAGGCTTACCAATCAGTGACCAATCAGCGATATACACTTCTCATTGTTCCAGCCCAGCATGATCCACAGCACAGTGAGATTGTGCAGTGAAAGAAGCTGGGCTGGAACAATGAGAAGTGCAGGACACTGATTGGTCAGCCTCATACACTTCTTTACAACACCCACTTGGTCAAAAGTAAAAATACGACCAGTTGGGCATTAAGAAACTAAATCTAAAATTGCTCATAACTTGCTCAAAAATGATAGTTTTTCAAAATAAAAACCACTGCTGTTATCTACATTCCAGCGCCGATCAGATTATGTAGGAGATAGGGCACTTATAATCTGGTGACAGAGCCTCTTTAATTCCTGTGAAATGCCTGAAGGGTTAAAAAACTTTCTAAATGCTGTTTTGAATACTTTGAGGGGTCTAGTTTTTAAAATGGGGTGTTTTATCAGGGTTTCTAATACATAGGCCCCTCAAAGCCACTTCAGAACTGAAGAGGTACCTTAAAAAAAAGAAGGCTTTAGAAATTTTCTTAAAAATATGAGAAATTGCCGTTTATGTTCTAAGCCTTGTAACGTCCAAGAAAAATAAAAGAATGTTCAAAAAATGATGCCAATCTAAAGTAGACATATGGGAAATGTGAACTAGTAACTATTTTGGGTGGTATAACCGTCTGTTTTACAAGCAGATGCATTTAAATTCTGAAAAATGCTATTTATTCAACATTTTCTCTAAATTTTGCAATTTTTCACCAATAAACACTGAATATATCGACCAAATTTTACCACGAACATGAAACCCAATGTGTCACGAGAAAACAATCTCAGAATCGCTTGGATAGGTTTAAGCATTCCGTCGTTATTACCACATAAATTGAAATATGTCAGATTTGAAAAATGGGCTCTGAGCCTTAAGGCCAAAACTAGGCTGCGTCCTTAAGGGGTTAAGGTCTAAAATAGGCTGGTCATTAAGGGGTTAAAGAACATAGAGGTAAACAATTCTAGCTTCCTGGCATTGAAAAACATTATAGTAGCCTGACAAAACGGCTGCATACCAACAATACATCAAAACATTTTCGTAACCTATTCCGTTCCTCACCAACAATACATATACATAAAACAGTTTATGATATTTTGAGATGCTTTAAAATATTTAAATAGAGAATTTCTAAGTGTTCAATAATGATTTGCTAACATTGCGCATACAAGAGAAATATGGTACTGGAACAAGATTTATCATTTAAGCCCTTCAAAGGGGTTGTCCCATTTAGACAACACATTTCCATACACCCTATTAAGGAATTCTGAATGAATAGAGGGGGTCCTCCGTTTAGGATAGAAAATCAATGAAGTGGCCAAGCATGCATAGTACCACACCATTCACATAGGACACTTGGAAACCCCGTTTTTGGGATTGATGGGAGTCCCAGCGGTCGGACCCCCACTTATCAGACATTTATCCCGTATCATGCTGATATGTGATAAATGAGGATTATGAAAAAAAACTTTAAAGTTAGATGCCTTCAACTCTACAGATGTTGATCCCATTACTCCAATGCAGGTTAAAAATAATAATTCCAAATACAGAGAATCAGTAGTGTTATTCAAATATATTAGTAGTAGAAACATTTTATTAACTGCCGAACTAATGCAAATAGAGCAGGTTTCGGAAAATTCTCTTTTGTCCATATGGGATTGGTAACTGCAAACTAGCCATGCTAGTATTTGTTCCTGACTAAGAGCAACGCTGGCTTCCATTTCACCACCACCAATGGTATGCTATGGGCAACAAAAGCAGTTTTTCGGTTATAGTTTGCATGTATCTCCCCTTTTGTTTACATGCAATTATAATAATTCTGGTCATGTGATAATCACACAGATGCATGGCTTGTTACAGGTACGGTTAAATGATCAAAGCTCCTGTGTGATCATCACATGACCAGGACAGCGTTTCACTCTTCGGAAGTAAACAAACAATGATGGACTCAAGAAATAACAACAAACAGATCTTCAATTGTCAAAACTGACATTTTATTACTTAGTTCTTGAATACTTTTTTAGGTTTTACCCAGACAAAAAGCTTTAATTTTACAAGATAACTCTTATTGCGTCAACTTTTAACACTAAACCCCACCCCCACACTGGAGCAGTTTTTCTTCCGATCAGGCTATACACCAAAAAGCTATTTCATCTTGTGAGGGAACTTTTTTCCAAAAGCAACCCCATCTTCTTTTCCATGCAGCTATTCTCCTTATAAACTAGTAATTCCATATATATTAATGATCATAACTGAACCATATTAGGGACACCTGATTTTAACCAATGAATTAGTATTACTTTCTTTGCAGCTAATAAAATCAAATAAAACTTTTTTTTACAGGTTTTGGAATATGCTTTTAAATAGTCCTTTGTAGTACATTTAACTGGGAGAATACCTGCAAGAAGAGCTAGAACACCGTGGTTCTTGATTATGTTTGCCCTTATTTTTGGAAAACCTAATTCTTATATGACCAACTATAAAAAGCAGTGACAGATAAAAAGTAGCTTACAACATATATCAAACAGTGCTGAAATGGCATGTGTGGTTTTGCATTGTATGGCATCGTAATACCGCACCCATAGAATAGGGTCCTATTGTAATGCCTTCAATTTTACATGGTGTTTTTTATGATCAGATTCCATATGGTTTCTAGGAAACCTTATCTCAATAATATGGTACCATACAGCCGTACATACAGCTCTGGAGTGCAGAGCCGGAGATTCCATGTGCAAGCGTGCGTACAAACTCCAACACTTCTGCCGAGTGCGTGATTTAAAGAGAACCTGTCACTAGGTCATAAATTGGACTGGTTATCTGACCTGAATACCGCTGTCTCTCTGATTTCAGTGCAGGTTTTTTTTTTTTTTTGTTCTAACCCCCGCCACCTGTTCCAGAGATATGGCACTTGCACTGTGTTGGTGCCCTAAATGCTAATTTGCTGTAGTTAGCCAACGGGGCGAACTAGCCTTACTCTTACAAGGTGGCGTTAGCTTCCCTGCCTCTGAGGCAGACCAATCAGTGCAAGCCCAGGCACAGTGTGATGTGATAAGAGTAGAATGGAGCTGAAATCCAGGTGACAGCACTATTCAGGTGAGATAGCCAGTTCAACTTATATGACCTAGTGTAAGATCCATGTAAAAAAAAAAAATATATACACATACATACATACATACATATATATACACACATACATATATACACATATATCCACACATACATATACATACATACACTGTAAAGGATCTGCCAGTCACAACTTCTGTGTCGACGCCCATAGGTAATCAGTCTGCACCTGCTTCTATGTCTGTGAGACTGACTCCATCTTCCACCACCCAGGATGGCAGGCTTAGGAGTGGGAGAGCCTATCACAGCCTGGCCAGACGGAGCTAGCTCCCGCCCTCTGTCTATTTATACCTGCCTTTCCTGTTCCTCCTTTGCTTGTGATTCTTCTCGTTTGGTTTCCTGGCCCTGCTGCAGCTTCTTGTACTACTGAGCCTCTGCTTGTGATTGACCTTGGCTTTTCTAACCACTCTTCTGCTCTGCGTTTTTGTACCTCGCTCATCTCCTGGTTTGACTCGGCTCGTTCACCTCGCTTGTTGTTCACGGTGTTCCCGTGGGCAAATTCTCCTTTTCCCTGGCTTCTTCGTACCCTTGTCTGTTTGTCTGTCGTGGACCTATTGAGTGTAGGGACCGTCGCCCAGTTGTACCCCGTCGCCTAGGGCGGGTCGTTGCAAGTAGGCAGGGACTGAGTGGCGGGTAGATTAGGGCTCACTTGTCTGTTTCCCTACCCCGACATTACATACACATACATATATACACATACATACATATACACACATATATATATACACATTTACACACACACATATATATATATATATATATATATATATATATATATCGCCAATAGCTACATACAGGTTGCAAACTTGCATGGTAAATGTTCAATGTCTATTCTCTGCACAACCGATAAAGATTTTGAAGAGCGAACAGTTTTTATGGGAATAATATAAATTTGGAGTAGTTAACGGTTTACATTTATGATCTAAAACAAAATTATATAGATTTTCATCTGAGAAACTAATGAATCGGCCTTAGGACACTTTCACACGGCAGTATTTTGGTGATATATATCAAGAGTAACTGAAACATTACCAAACAGAAGTAATTAAAATGGGAGGGAGGACACCTAAGCTATACATGGTCCTCTTCTAAATCACAATGATACGCCTTACAGAAATATTTTAGTCATAATGTTCAATGCCCCAAGCAAGATTATAAAAATTGTAAAATTAAAAAATAAAAAAGGTTAGCAAGCAGAAGAATAGTTCTAGATCTTCATGTGACCAAGAGAGCATCTTGTGGTTTGTGAAGAATTTGAAGCATTCTTGTGCTGTACTTGTAAATTCTATTAACCATGTCTGTAAACAATCAAGAGCAAGTGTGAGTTTATAGTTGTAGCGATGATAACCATCAGTTACTTTGTGAAGGAATTTAAATATTAAAGATCATTTGATAGCAGGTTACAGTAGATCATGCTTAAGCAAGCAATTGTTCAAAAAAAGAAACAATGCCTCACAGTATAACACTTTTGGGGAATTTGTCTTTCATATTTTTAATGCCTGTTTAATTCCCTGCTATTTAGCATTAGGTCTGCTCTGAATTAGACACAAAGTTGTTTTTCTGATCTTCTGGGAGGAAGTGTGATACTAATCCCATGCCACATTAAACCTTTACATGAACAGGTAGAGCCAGTACCATCTCTGCCAGCTGGTACTGCGAAGGGAAGACAGTGGGATTATACTTCCATCAATTCTCTAAACTAGGACATCATCTTAGGTGTAGATAAAGTGAAGCTGAGCTGTTATCAGGAATCTTTCTAACCAGAAGCTCGTGTCTCGTCCCCCCAAAGAGAGGCTATGTGGAACAGTCCATGTGAGGGAGAGGCTGAAGCTGTATACAGCTTGTAGTTAGAAGCTGTATACAGCTTGTAGTTACATCATATATACAGGAACTGTCCCATAGAGAGAAAGCGGTGTCACCGATGCCAGATTCAGGCTGTTGCTCTGCAATGGCACCAGTGTAGGGGGATTTGATATTTAATGAAAGGAGCAGAAAGAATAAGAACAGGTATGATAGAAGAAGTGTCCTTTAAAGAGGCTCTGTCACCACATTATAAGTGGCCTATCTTGTACATGATGTGATGGGCGCTGTAATGTAGAGAACAGCAATGGTTTTTATTTAGAAAAACTATAATTTGACAGTTATGACCTATATTAGCTTTATGCAAATGAGTTTCTCAATGGACAACTGGGCGTGTTTTACTTTTTGACCAAGTGGGCGTTGTGTAGAGAAGTATATAACGCTGCCCAATCAGCGTCATACACTTCTCCCCATTCATATATCGCTATGTGCAGCCACATACACAAACACTAACATTACTGCAGTGTCCGGACAATGATTATACATTACCTCCTGCCAGGATGTGATGTGTATTCAGAATCCTGACACTTTTCTGCACGTCTGTGATTTACAGCACAGCAGGCGTAGTCTCGCGAGATTACGCTGTAAACGGTCATTTACAGCGAGATCTCACTGTGCTGTGCAGTAAATCACAGAGACGTGCAGAGAAGTGGTCAGGATTCTGAATACACATCACGTCCTGGCTGGAGGTAATGTATATTCATTGTCAGGACACTGCAGTAACGTTAATGTGTGTTTATGTGGCTGCACATAGCAATATAGCTATATCGCTATGTGCAGAGTAAATGAATGAAGAGAAGTGTATGACGCTGATTGGTCAGCGTTATACACTTCCCTCCACAACGCCCACTTGGCCAAAAAGTAAAAACACCCCCAGTTGTCCATTGAGAAACGCATTAGAATAAAGCTAATATAGGTCATAACTCCGTCAAAAATAAAAACACTGCTGTAATCTACATTACAGCGCCGATCACATCATGTACAACATAGGCCGCTAATAATGTGGTGACAGAGCCTCTTTAAAGAGAACCTTTCACCTCCCCATACATGTGCAGCTGAGTGCAGCATATAATGGGGAGGGCTGCACAAACCTTGGGGCACTTTACATTTTTTTTAATTTAGATATCGGTGCCATTATATTTGGCGCCCGATATTTAAATAACCCCCTGAACTGTTAACTGTAACACTGTCCAATCAGATATGGACAGTGCCACAGCATGAGAGAGTGTGCGATTGCAGTCTTTTCATCCGAACAGGCAAGGGGGCGTGTCTGTGCTACAGACAGAGCTGAGGAGAGCTCTCCTCTCCAGCTCTTGAGAGATCAGTCTTGTACTTTGTCTAACGAACTGGCAAGGGGGCGTGTCACTGTCCGTAGCACTGACACGCCCCCTTGCCTGTTCGGGTGAAAAAACTGCAATCACTCTCTCATGCTGTGGCATTGTCCATATCTGATTGGACAGTGTCACAGCCATAGTAACACGCCCCCTTGCCAGTACACGCCCCGTTGACTGTTCATGGGGTTATTTACATATCGGGCACCAAATATAATGGCACCGATATCTAAATAACGGTGGGAGGTAGAAAAAAATGTAAAGTGCCCCAGGGTTTGTGCAGCACTCCCCATTACATGCTGCACATGTATGGGGAGGTAAAATGTTCTATTTAATGTCAAGAGCCAGCTGTTTGGAGTGGTGCTTTCATTGGTGACACGTGTTTCAGTGCCTTGCATACAAAAGACCACCATCTGCAGCTTGTCACAGTCAACGCTCAGGGCTTCACAAAGAAACATCTGACCAGCCTTATTTCATAGTCCAGCCTAACTGCGGAGCTCAAAAACACAGAATCTTTTTTACTACTACAGAACATGACACCAGCTTTCCAGTCTGTGGGAATATACTGCCAAAAGTTACACACAAGCTGCAAACTTACAAAGTAAATATGCAATGTCTATCCTCAGCATGACCTATAAATATTTTGAGAAGCGGAGAGTTTATAGGAGAATAGAATTTGGTTTAGTTAACAGTTTACATTTATGATAAAACACCATTATATACATTTTCATCTGAGAGATTAATGAATTGGCCTCAGGCCAAATTCACACGGCAGTGTTTTAGTCTGTATTTGGAAGCCAAAATCAGGAGTGGGCCCAAAACACGGAAGTACTGATCTTTTCCTTAGGCCCCCTGCACTCGGCCGTAGCCGTAATCCTGGTCCTTGTTTAAGGCTACGGCCGGGCGGACATTTGCGGGCCGTGCTCCCATTATAAAGTACGGGAGCACTGCCCACAAAATAAAAAAATAGGACACCCTTTCTACGGCCCAGACACCTCCCTACCTACCTATACGGAAAGAGCCCATAAATATACGGGAAGGTATCCTTGGGCAATAGAAATGAATGTGTCTATATTTTGATCCGCAATTACGGTCCATAATTGCAGATCAAAATGATGGCCGTGTGCATGGGGCCTTATACTTCTGTGTAGGTTCCACTCCTGGTTTTGGCTCCCAAATACTGCTGTGTGAAAGAGGCCTTACATGCATACATGGTGCAATGAACTGGAATCCTCTTCATCATGTAATACCGCATGAAAGAACATTCTGTTGAATGTCCTGTGGCACTTAAGGACTTCTATCTATTTACCTTGTTTCCGTTTAGCCATACAGAGAATGCTGGAAACACATTGCAAAAAGCAGCTGTCAGAAAGCCAACAGCTGCAGAAACAAATAATTAATGTTACTGGATGGACCAATGTATTCTTGAAACAAAATATGTAGACTTAATTTTCTTCTATTTTCCTTTTTTTTGTTGGTATCTCATTTATTATTTATTTTATTCTCGTTCCCATTTTTTTTTTATGTGAGTTTTTATGCACATGCGGTTTTTGTTTTAATACACAGTATGCCCCAATAGGTCTGTATTGGTATAGTAGTTAGTGAATGTCAGTCAATGAGCGGATTTTAAAAACGAATGTTTTGTTTTTGCATAGTACATATTTGTTACATTTATTTAGTCGTAGTTCAGCAACATTAGAGAAAAAAGCAGTTAATTCTTAAAACAATTTTTTTTAAAGCAAATCTGGATAAAAAAAACCGGCAAGTCATAAACATAATTGGATACAATACAGAAACAAAAACACAAATTGTAAAAAACAAAATAGAAAAGTAAGTATTTTTCATCCGTATCTGGTCCTTTTTTCAGTCGTAAGTGCGAAGGAGCATTTAGGTGACATTCTGTCTTTTATTCCCTAATGTGATTATGACATTGTCAGGTATGTTTTATTGCTACCGGTCTGTACAGTGGACTCCTTGTTCAGATACCAAGTACAGAAATGTAACCTTACTTATAAAAACAAAAACTGCTGGAAATAGAGAATACGTGAGCAGTAATGTCAAAATTGAGGAGTCAGTCTGTCAGCAGTATCTGCTTGGACAAGAAGTCTACTGACAAGTAAATAGTAGATCAACAGCACACTAACAGCAAAATTAGAACAAAATGTCCAAAATGTGGATGCAAAGTCATGTGTCCAGAAATCCTCCAGACATCTAATAGTACAAAGAAAGGAGATTTGACAACATCTATGCAGGTAAAAAAGTAGCGTACATCTTTAAGATTGGGCTACACAGCAACTATGGTAGCGACACCATTAGAACGGCCAAAGATAATGGTGTTATCGCATTGTCATGCTTGCTGCATAGCAGTAATGAAAGTGAATGGATAAGTAATACAGTTTTTTTTAATCTAGTCTCCATTTAGCCCAAGTTTTGATCTATATCCCCTCAACTATTAAATATGTTAAATATTTAAAAATCTGAATCCTTCACCCCCAAAGAGTTAACATTTGTTGCACATTCCATTCCTCTGTAAATGCCTTCTGCTACAGGATACTCCTGTAGTGTAGAGAACGCTGAAAATCCTGACCAAGAATGCAAGTCTTCACGAACAGAAATCTGCAAAGAAACTCCCTGTAAAAGCCAAATGAATCATCATCACACACACAGCTCCAAAATATCTGTCATAAGGACATACCCACAGTTTAGGGCACAACACTGGCTGGGTAATGATGCACCAGTGTTTGCTATAGCACTCTAAACATAAAGGGCCCATGTGGCGTCTCGCCTTTCTTTAACCCCTAGGTGCACCACGACACAACTGTTGGCGGCCAGTGTCTAAGTGCACGAGGACGTACAGTTACTGCGCGGTTCCCGATGCCCACTGTTGGCGACACTGTGCACCGGGAGGTCAGCTGTGCCCGACAGCGGACACTCCACTGTTGCCGATCAGCGGCTCATTTAGGCAATTAACCCCTTAAATCCGGCGATCGCCACATTTTAGGGGATTCGAGCACATCGGCAGACCTCACAATGAAATCGTGAGGTTTGCAGATGGCTAGCATGGCGACTGGAGGCCAAGTAATGGCCTCCGTGTCTGCCATGTACGGAAGCCTATCAGGACCAGCCTCCTGATAGGCTTCTTGTCAGAGTGACAGGAAGCCACTGTGTCGTTCCCGGTACACACTGTCGGTGACAGTGTGCATCGGGAACCGGGAGGTCATGTCCCCGACAGCTGACACTCCACTTTTGCTGATCAGCCCTCAAATCGCTCAAAAAAATTAAAAAAAGATATGTCTCTCAAAATGTGTTGATCCAAAACTATATATATATTTTTTTTAAACAAATAGCATTTCCTTTTGTAAAAGTAGTAAAATATATATATATATATATTTAAAAAAAAAAAAAAAAAAAACTATACACATTTGGTATCACCATAATCGTATTGACACGCAGAATAAAGCTAAGTTGAAGATTTTACCGCACGCTGAAAGCGGTAAAAATGAAACCCAAAAAACAATGAAGGAATCGCAGTTTTTTACAATTTCACCCCGCAGAGAATTTTTTTTTCGGTTCCCCAATACATTATATGGTACTTTAAATGGTGTCAATAGAAACTACAACTCTTCCTGCAAACAATAAGCCCTCACACCGCTCTATTGATGGGAAAAAAAAAAAAAAGTCATGACGTTTGGAAGGTGGGGAGTGAAAAACAAAAATGGAAAAGCAAAAAAGGATCAGCCCTGCAAAGGTTCATTAATTTCTATTAACAAAACCATTTATGACCACATATGGGGTATTGTCGTACTCGGGAGAGATCGCGTTACAAATTTTGGGCGGCTTTATCTCCTTTATCCCATGTGAAAATTAAAAAATTCAACATTTTAGTGGGCAAAAATGTTGATATTCATTTTCATGGCCTAATTCCTCTAAATTCTGCAAAAAAACTGGTATAAATGCTCACTACACCCCTAGAAAAATTTCTTAAGGGGTGTAGTTTCCTAAATGGGGGTCACTTTTTGGGTGTTTGCAATGCCCTGGAGGGACCAAAACATTGGAAACGCGACATGGCACTGAAAAGCAATCCAGCAAAATCTGCGCTCCAAAATCCAAATGGCGCCCCTTCCCTGCTGTGGGTCCAAACAGCAGTTTATCACCACATATCGGGTATTTCCGTAATCGGGAGAAGATGCTTTATAAATGTTGGGGTGCATTTTCTTCTTTATTCCTAGTAAACATTACAAATTTCTATGTTTTTTCAGAAAAAAAAAAAGATTTTCATTTTCACAGACTAACTCCAATAAATATAGCAAAATACCTGTGGGGTCAAAATGCTAACTATACCCCTAGATAAATTCCTTGAGGGATGTAGTTTCCAAAATGGGGTCACTTTTGGAGAGTTTCCACTGTTTTGGCACCCCAAGACCTCTTCAAACCGGACATGGTGCCTAAAATATAATCTAAGAAAAAGCAGATCCTGTAGGTGCTCTTTAGTTTCTGAGGCCGGTGTTTTGGTCCACTAGGACACTAAGGCCACATGTGGGATATTTCTAAAACTACCGACACCGGCCTGTGCAGAAAGGATTGCTTCACAGCGTAACACACATCTATGGATTATTTTTATTTTTTTATACCACCTGACTATGCCCCTTATATACTCCGCCCCGCTTACATGTACCCCCACATTATAAAACACCAGCAATACTCAAACAAATATAGTACCAAGCAAAATCCGCTCTCCAAAAGCCAAATGGTGCTCCCTCGGCCCTGAACCCTACAGCGTGCCCAAACAGCAGTTTCCTTCAACATATATGGCACCGTCATACCCGTGAGAACCCTTTTAACAATTTTTGTGGTGTGTGTCTCCAGCGTCATAAGCTGGGCATGACATATTTGCCACTGAATGGCATATCTAGGGAAAAATATAAATTTTTAATTTGCACCATCCGCAGCGCATTCATTTATGGAAAAGACCTGTGGGGTGAAAATGCTCACTACACCCCTTAATAAATGCCTTGAGGGGTGCAGTTTCCATAGGGGGGGTCACTTATCAGGGGTTTCTTTTTATTATTTCACATCTGAGCCTCTGCAGTTGTGAACCAATACTTTGTAAATCGCCAAATTAGGCCTCCACTCCGCATGGTACTCTTCACTTCTGAGCCCTGTCATATGTCCAGACAAAAGATTAGGGCCACATGTAGGGTGTTTCTAAAACCGGGAAACACCGCATAATAATTAGAGAGCTGTCTTGTTATGGTGGCACAAGCCGGGCACCACATATTGGCATATCTATGGAAAAAAATCCCATTTTCACTCTGCAACATTGAGCGCACACTAATTTCTACAAAACACCTGCAGGGTTAAAATGCTTACTACACCCCTTGGTAAATGCATTGAGGGGTGTAGTTTACAAAATGGGGTCACTTCTGGGGGGTTTCCACTGTTTTGGGCCCACAGGTGCCCAGAAACCAATCCAGCAACATCTGCACTCCAAATGGCGGTCCTTCCCTTCTGAGCCCTGCCGTTTGCCCAAACAGCAGTTTATGACCACATATGGGGTATTGCCGTACTCGGGAGAAATAGCTTTACAAATGTTGGGTTCTTTTTTTCCTTTATTTGTTGAGAAAATGAAAAAATTTGCGCTAAAGCTACGTCTTATTGAAGAAAAAGGACTGTTTTTATTTTCACTGCCTAATTCTAATAAATTCTATGAAACATCTGTGGGGTCAAAATGCTCACTACACCCCTAGATGAATTCCTCAACAGGTGTAGTTTCCTAAATGGAGTCCCTTTTTGGGCGTTTTCATTGTTTTGTCCCCTCAGGGGCTTTGCAAATGTGACCTGGCCTCCGCAAATCATTCCTGCTAAATGTGATCTCAAAAAGTCAAATAGTGCTCTTTCCCTTCTAAGCCCTGCCGTGTGTCCAAACAGCCGTTTATTACCACATGTGGGGTATTGTTTTACTCGGGAGAAATTGCTTTACAAATTTTGTGGTGCTTTTTCTCCTTTAGTCCTTCTGGAAATGAGAAAAAATTAGCTAAACCTACATTTTATTTGAAAAAATGTAGATTTTCATTTTCACAGCCTACTTGCAAAAATTTCTGCAAAAAACCTGTGGGGTCAAAATGCTCACTATACCCCTAGATAATTTCCTCAAGGGGTATAGTTTCCAAAATGGGGTCACTTGTTTGGGGTTTTCACTGTTTTGTCCCCTCAGGGGCTTTGTAAATGTGACATGGCCTCCGCAAACCATTCCTGCTAAATGTGAACTCCAAAAGCCAAATGGCGCTCTTTCCCTTCTCAGCCACGCCGTGTCTCCAAACAACCGTTTATTACCACATGTGAGGTATTGTTTTACTCGGGAGAAATTGCTTTACAAATTTTGCGGTGCTTTTTCTCCTTTAGTCCTTGTGGAAATGAGAAAAAAAATCGCTAAACCTACATTTTCTTTGAAGAAATGTTGATTTTAATTTTCACGGCCTACTTCCAATAATTTCTGTAAAAAACCTGTGCGGTGAAAATGCTCACTACACCCCTAGATAATTTCCTTGAGGTGTCTAGTTTCCCAGATGGGGTCACTTTTGGGGGATTTTGACTGTTTTGGCACCGCAAGAGCCCTTCAAACCTGACATGGTGCCTAAAATATATTCTAACAAAAATAAGGCCCCAAAATCCACTAGGTGCTCCTTTGCTTCTGAGGCCGGTGTTTCAGTCCAGTAGCACGCTACGGCCACATGTGGGATATTTCCTAAAACTGCAAAAACTGGGCAACAAATATTGAGTTGCATTTCTCTGGTAAAACCTTCTGTGTTATAAAAAAAATTGTATTAAAAATGTATTTCTGCAGAAAAATATGAAATTTGTAAATTTCACCTCTACTTTGCTTTAATTCCTGTGAAATGTTTAAAGGGTTAAGACATTTTCTAAATGCTGTTTTGAATACTTTGAGGGGTGAAGTTTTTAAAATGGGGTGACTTTTTTGGGGTTTCTAATATATAAGGCCCTCAAAACCACTTCACAACTGAACTGGCCCCTGTAAAAATAGCCTTTTGAAATTTTCTTGAAAATGTGAGAAATTGCTGCTAAAGTTCTAAGCCTTGTGAGGTCATAGAAAAATAAAAGGATGTTCAAAAAACGATGCCAATCTAAAGTAGACATATGGGGGATGTTAATTAGCAACAATTTTGTGTATTATAACTGCCTGTCTTACAAGCAGATACATTTAAATTGAGAAAAATGCTAATTTTTGCAATTTTTCGCTCAATTTTGGTGTTTTTCACAATTAAATACTGAACATATCGAGCAAATTTTGCCAGTAACATAAAGTCCAATGTGTCACGAGAAAACAATCTCAGAATCGCTTGGATAGGTGAAAGCATTCCGGAGTTATTACCACATAAAGTGACACATGTCAGATTTGAAAAATGAGGCTCTGTCAGGAAGGTCAAAAGTGGCTAAAGAGGGAAGGGGTTAAAAGCGTATTGTTGGCTGCTCAGTAACAATAACATTGGTATTGTGATTCAATATAAGATCAGATACAAACGTCATATTATGCCGCACAATAAGCCATATATCATACGCATTATTTTATAGAAACTGTTGACACTGTAAATTCATGAACATGCTGCAGAAGTCATCCCATTTAGATCAGAAACAAATCTGCCTTGTGTGAATAGAGCCTTAAAGCTTTTGTTTTAGCTAGATGGAAATTATAGAACCTTTTTGAGAGAACAGTCCATTGCAAAACACAAATACAGCTAGGACAGTAACGTGCATATAAATAATGTTGGTGTGAAATAAATTACGTTTTCAACTTAATGTGAACCACATGTCCAAGAAATGGTTTCAGTTTCAGCAGCGATTAAAACGGGAAGTCTTTCCAAGCGAAGCTTATTTTCTTGGCACATAATTAAGGATCATTTTCACTTTTTTCTGTAGGCGTGGTACGAACAGAATACTAAAGATGCCAGACATAACACGGACACTCAAGGAAAGGTGGAAAACACAAAAATGCAACAAACTTTTTTTTTTTTTTTTACATGAAAGATGTTGAAGATGCACGACATGCAGTTATGTGGAATCCTATTTATATCTATATACATAATCTCAGTAATCTAGAAAGGTTCAATTCATCATGGTAATATTTCCCATACCATATTTTATATGATTTAATCTCTTAAGGGCAGGGCCAATATTGACTTTGGAATAAAGACAGAAAAATTTTTTTTATTCTTCAGGTCCTTCAAACTTTACATTTACATTATTACAGATGTGAAGAGTTTCTTGCAGGATGTTCACCAGCAATGTGTTTTCTAAGGCCCCATGCACACAACCGTAAAAACTCCCGTAATTACGGGCCCATAGACTTCTATTGGCCACGTGTACCTCACCGTATGCTTACGGGAAGGTGCCCGTGCCATTGAAAAAGATATAACATGTCCTATTTCAGGCCGTAATTACGGCACGGGCAGCCCATAGAAGTCTATGGGGCTCCCGTAATTACAGGTGACTACGTGTGTGCACCCGTAATTACGGGAGCGTTGCTAGGCGACGTCAGAAAATAGTCACTGTCCAGGGTGCTGAAAGAGTTAAACGATCGGCAGTAACTGTTTCAGCACCCTGGACAGTGGCTACCGTTCACAATATAGATAAAGCTGTAAAAAAAAAAAAAAAAAAAGCCGTTCATTCTTACCCAGAACTCCCTGCTTCTTCCTCCAGTCCGGCCTCCTGGGATGACGTTACAGCCCATGTGACCGCTGCAGCCAATCACAGGCTGCAGCGGTCACATGGACTGCCGCGTCATCTAGGGAGGTCGGAGTGAATGTCGAGAGGGATGCGTCACCAAGACAACGGCCGAGTAAGTATGAATTTATTTTACTTTAATAACGGAAAGGGCTGCCCATTCTCTCTATCCTGCACTGATAGAGAGACGGGCTGCCGATTAGTGCAGTGCAATTTTGCAGCCAAAAACGGGCCCGTAAATATGGGTGGAATACGGGTGACACCGGACCCGTATTTACAGGCACGGGTCCGTAAATACTGGTGCAATACGGGTCAAATACGTGTGACCAAGGACCCATATTTACGCCATTATGTATGGGTGGACAAAAATACGGCCATGTGCATGAGGCCTAAGTCTTTGTAGCTAGTAAGCGGGACAGTTAGGGACCTGGACAATAATCCCTTTAAAGAGGCTGTCACCACATTATAAGTGCCTTATCTCCTACATAATGTGATCGGTGCTGTAATGTAGATAACAGCAATGGCTTTTATTTTGAAAAACAATCATTTTTAAGCAAATTATGAGCAATTTTAGATTTATGCTAATTTGTTTCTTAAAGGGAAGGGGTCATGAATTTTTTTTAGAATATTGCTTTTAGTATATTAAAATAAATTTTATTTATTTGTGTTCTACTTTTTACTTTTTTCTTACTTTTACTTCTCTATAGGGGCTGCGATTTTTTTTTCATCTCTGTATGTGTCGATTAACGACACATACAGAGATGGAATACGGCACATACATCCCCATAAAGAATGCGAACGGGAGCCGTTCCAATCTCTGCAGCATACGCCGTCTGTGTGGGAACGGCACATGCGCTGCTCCCACACAAACCGTAAGAGGACTACTTCCGGCCGCGGTTTCCGGCCATATGTTCAAGGAAGCGAAGGCGCAAGTCATAGGAGAGGAGGCGGCAGGAGCAGGTAATTTATGTTCGTGTATGTGATGTGTGTATTATGTTCATGTTATACTGTCTGCTGAGCACTGTATCTAATCCTCCTACACTGTGCAGTCGCTCAAAAAATGGCGGCCCACAGTGTAGGAGGTTTGAAGATTCAAACCTCTCCTTCTCCTGGTACTAGCCAGAATAAGGGAGGGGGGATTGTGTGAGGACAATAGAGCGAGTGTGTCTACCCGAAATTTGCAGCATAAAGCAATAAGGTTGCTTTACCACATTGACCATGCTGCAATTTTGGGAACTGCTCCCTCTAGTGCCCAGCACATGGAAATGTTATAAATTAGAATCTAATTTATAATATTTCCTGACTTGTGAAAAAAATTACAAAAATTAAAACAATGTGTAATCTCTCAAATAATAATTGTTTAACTAAAAAAAAATAAAAAAATTTATAGCGACACATTCCCTTTAATGACCAACTGGGCATGTTTTTACTTTTTACCAACTGGGAGTTGTACAGAAGAGTGTATGACGCTGACCAATCAGCGTCATACACTTCTCATTGTTCCAGCCCATTGTTACAGCGTTATTGTACAGTGAAAGAAGCTGGGCTGGAACAATGAGAAGTGTATGACGCTGATTGGTCAGCGTCATACACTCCTCTGTACAACGCCCAGTTGGCAAAAAGTAAAAACACAACCAGTTGGTCATTAACCCCTACCCGCACGAGGAAGTAACTGTAAGTCGTCGCGGGAGGTTACTTCCCGCATGACGACATACAGTTACCGAGTGTTTCCCGCTGCACACTGTCGGCGACAGTGTGCACCGGGAGGTCAGCTGTCGCCGACAGCTGACACTCCACTCTTGCCGACCAGCGGTCCTTTGCCGCTGATTTCGGTGAATTAACCCCTTAAATTCAGCGATCGGTTGCAATCGCCGAATTTTGGGGGTTTCTAAAATATCGGCAGACCCCGGTCCGAAATCGCGGGGTTTGCCGATAGTTAGAATGGCAAACGGAAGCCAAACAATGGCTTCCGTGTCTGCCATGGACGGAAGCCCATCAGGACCAACCTTCGGTTGGTCCTGATAGGCTTCCTGTCAGAGTGACAGAAAGTCACTGTGTCGTTCCCGATGCACACTGTCGGCGACAAGGTGTGCATCGGGAACTTGGAGATCAGCTGTCCCCGACAGCTGACACTCGAGTGTTGCCGATCAGCGGCTCATCGCCACTGATTTCGGCAATTAACCCGTTACATGCGGGGCTCGATTGCGATCTCCGCATGTAGGGGGTTTGTAGCACATCAGCAGCCCCCATGCAATCGTGGGGGCTGCTGATGCTTGTAATTGCATACGGAGGCCAGGCAACGGTCTCCGGGAATGCCATGTATGGAAGCCTATGAGGATCAGCCTCTGCTGATCCTCGTAGACCAACTGTCAGAGTGACTGATGTCACACTGACAGTTGGAATATATTACACTACCTAGGTAGTGTAATGTATTCTAGCAGCGATCAAAGCTGCAGGTCAAAAAAATAAAGTGTAAAAAGTAAAAAAAAGTTAATAAAAATGTTTTATAAAAGTGTAAAAATACGTTTTTGTTTTCCTATAATAACTCATTTATTATAGGGAAAAAATGAAAACTTTAAAAAAAGTACACATTTGGTATCACCGTTTTCGTAACGACCCAAACTATGAACCTATAATGTTAATTCGCACGGTGAACGCCGCAAACAAAATAAATGGAAAGCTATGTCTGCATCTCTATTTTTTGGTCACCACCCCTCCCAAGATATAGAATAAAAAGTGATCAAAAAGTCGCATTTACCCCAAAATAGTACCAATAAAAACTACAACCCGTCCCGCAAAAAACAAGACCTCCCACAGCTTTTTTGACGAAAAAATTAAACCGTTACGGCTCAGAATATGCGGTCTCCGAAAATAAATTATTTTATATAAACGTAATTTTATTGGGCAAACGCTGCAAAACGTACACAGAGTAAAGTACCGACACGCAGAGTAAAGTAAAACGTAATTTATTGCGCATGGTGAACGCTGTAAGAAAAAGAAAGAATTTAAAGCGCCAAAATCGTTGTTTTTTTGGTCACCTTAGCTCTAAAAAAGATCCTGTGAGGTCAAAATGCTCACTATACCCCTAGAAAAATTCCTTGAGGGGTGTAGTTTCCAAAATAGGGTAACTTTTGGGAGGTTTCCACCGTTTTGGTCCCTCCGGGGCGTTGCAAACCCGACATGGCACTGAAAACCAATCCAGCAAAATCTGCGCTCCAAAATCCAAATGGCACTCCTTCCCTCCTGAGCCCTGCTGTGGGTCCAAACATCAGTTTACGACCACATATGGGGTATTGCCGTAATTGGGAGAAATTGCTTTACAAATGTTGGGGTGCTTTTCTTTATTCCTTTTAAAAATTAAAAAAATTCTATATTTCCACAGAAAAATAGGTGCTTTTCATCTTCACAGACTAATTCCACTAAATTCTGCAAAAAAAACTGTGGGGTCAAAATGCTAACTATACCCCTAGAAAAATGCCTTCAGGGGTGTAGTTTCCAAAATGTGGTCACTTTTGGGGGGGTTTCGACTGTTTAGGTACCACAAGACCTCCTCAAACCGGACATGGTGCCTAAAATATATTCCTAAAAAAAGGAGGCCCCAAAATCCACTGGGTGCTCCATTGCTTCTGAGACCTGTGCTTCAGTCCATTAGGACACTAGGGCCAGATGTTGACTATTTCTAAAATCTGCAGAAACTGGGCAATAAATATTGAGTTGCGTTTCTCTGCTAAAATTTTCTGTGTTACAGATTTTTTTTTTTTATTACAAATGAATTTCGGCAAAAATTTCAATTTGTAAATTTCACCTCTACATTGCCTTAATTCCTGTGAAACGCCTAAAGGGTTAAAATACTTTCTGAATACGGTTTTGAATACCTTGAGGGGTGCAGTTTTCAAAATGGGGTGATATAGAAGGCCCTCAAAGCCACTTCAGAACTGAACTGGTCACTGAAAAAATGGCCTATTGAAATTTTCTTGAAAATATGAGAAATTGCTGCTAAAGTTCTAAGCCTTGTAACGTCCTAGAAAAATAAAAGTACGTGAAAAAAAAATGCAAACATAAAGTAGACATATGGGGGATGTTAACTAGTAACTATGTTGTGTGGTATTACTATCTGTTTTACAAGCGAACATTTAAATTTAGAAAAATGTTAATTTTTGCAATTTTTTGCTAAAATGTTACGTTTTTCACAAATAAATATTGAATTTATCGACCAAATTTTTTTTACTAACAAAGTACAATATGTCACGAGAAAACAATCTCAGAATCGCTTGGATAGGTAAAAGCGTTCCAGAGTTATTACCACATAAAGGGACACGTCAGATTTGAAAAAATCATCTATATCCACAAGGCCAAAACAGGCTGTGTCCTAAAAGTAACTAATTAGAATAAACCTAAAATTGCTCATAACTTGCTCAAAAATGACAGTTTTTCAAAATAAAAACCACTGTTGTAATCTAGATTACAGCGCCGATCATATTATGTAGGAGACAGGAAATTTATAATCTGGTGACAGAGCCTCTTTAAACCAAGTTATATAAAACAGCAGCAAATTCATATTGCTGAATAGAGCCGAATAGTTAGTCTCAGTCAGCTAGGGGAGTTAATGGAGTTATAGTACCGTTAATGGATTTTCTGCAACGTATTACATGCAGATTTTAAGGCGGAACATCAATAACAGTACGTAGTACGTGCATGCTGCAGATCTGGAAAATGTTCAGCAGCACGTGGAGGCGTTTTGTTCAAATCTCATCCAAATGGCTGGGATGGTCTCCACTGCGGAGCTGCTGCACAGAAGTTTAACCCCTTCAGGACTGAGCCTGTTTTGGCCTTCAGGACGAAGCCGATTTTTAAAATCTGACATGTGTCACTTTATGTGGTAATAACTCCGGAATGCTTTTACCTATCCAAGCGATTCTGAGATTGTTTTCTCGTGACACATTGGACTTTATGTTACTGGCAAAATTTGCCCGATAGATTCAGTATTTAATTGTGAAAAACACCAAAATTTAGCGAAAAATTGCAAAAATTAGCATTTTTCTAAATTTAAATGTATCTGCTTGTAAAACCGATAGTAATACCACACAAAATAGTTACTAGTTACCATCCCCCACATGTCTACTTTAGTTTGGCATCGTTTTTTGAACATTATTTTATTTTTCTAGGACGTTACAAGGCTTAGAACTTTACCAGCGATTTCTCATATTTTCAAGAAAATTTCAAAAGGCGATTTTTACAAGGACAAGTTCAGTTCTGAAGTGGCTTTGAGAGTCTTATATATTAGAAAGTCCCCATAAATCACCCCATTTTGAAAACTGCACCCCTCAAAGTATTCAAAACAGCATTCAGAAAGTGTATTAACCCTTTAGGCGTTTCACAGGAATTAAAGCAAAGTAGAGGTGAAAGTTACAAATTTCATTTTTTTTATACAAAATTCATTTGTAATACATTTTTTTCTATACCACAGAAGGTTTTTCCCAAAAAATGTAACTTATTATTTATTGCCCAGATTCTGCAGTTTTTAGAAATATCCCACCTGTGGCCCTAGTTCGGTCATGGACTGAAACACAGTCCTCAGAAGCAAAGGAGCACCTAGTGGATTTTTTTTTAGCATATATTTTAGGTACCATGTCAGGTTTGAAGAGGTCTTGTGGGGCCAAAACAATAAAGACCCCCAAAAGTGACGTCATTTTGGAAACTACCCCCCTCAAGGAATTTTTCTAGGGGTAAAGTTAGCATTTTGACCCCACGGTTGTTTTGCTGAATTCATTGAAATTATTCTGTAAAGGTAAAAATCGACTTTTTTTCTGAAAAAAGGTAGCCATTTTTAATTTTTACACTGAATAAAGGAGAAAAAGCACCTCAACATTTGTAAAACAATTTCTCCCGATTACGGAAATATGCCATATGTGGTAATAAACTGCTGTTTGGACCCACAGCAAGGCTTAGAAGGGAAGGAGCGCTATTTGGCTTTTGGAGCTCAAATTTAGCTGAAATGGTTTTTGGGTGCCATGTCGCATTTGCAAAGCCCCTGAGAGGCCAAAACAGTGGAAACCCCCCAAAAGTGGAAATTACACCACTTAAAGAATCTATCTAGGGATATAGTGGGCATTTAGACCCCACAAGTCTTTTGCAGGATTTATTAGAATTAGGCCGTGAAAATGAATATCGACATTTCTTCCACTAAAATGTTGCATTTTTTTCAATTTCAAAAAGGATAAAGGGGGTAAAAGCACCCCAACATTTGTAAAGCAATTTCTCCCGAGTACGGCAATACCCCACGTGTGGTCATAAATGGTTTTTCATTAGAAAGTAATTAACCCTTTCTGGAGTGATCCATTTTTTTCTTTTCCTTCTTAGTTTTTTCCTCCCCGCGTTCCAAGAGCCACAACGTTTTTATTTTTCAGTCAATAGAGCGGTATGAGGGCTTATTTATTGAGGGACGAGCGGTCGTTTTTATTGGTGCAACTTTTTGGTACATACAACTTTTTGAGCACTTTTTATTACATTTTTAGGTAGAGCCAAGGTGAACAAAAAAACAGCGATTTTGCCGTTCTAAATTCTTTATTTTTTACGTGAGACGCTCCATACATCACCCCCCACACTACGACATGCTATGTCATGGTGCGCGCAGGGGTTAAGGCGCAGCGCATGGTGCGGAGTGAAAATTAAAATTTTCCACTCATATGCCATTTTAGTGCACTATATGTTATGCCCAGTTTGTGCCACTGAAGACAAATAACTCAAAATATTAACCGGGTTCTCCCGGGTATGGCGATGCCATATCTGTGGACGTGAATTGGTGTTTAGGCACGCTGCAGGGCTCAGAAGGGAGGGACGCCATTTGGCTTTTGGGGCACAGAGTTTGCTTGGTAGTTGTTCTGTTTGGGGTTTTACTGGTGTTTCAGTTTATAATGTGGGGGCATATGTAATCTGTGCGGGGTACATCAGGGTACATGTTATCTGTGCGGAGTACATCAGGGTACATGTTATCTGTGCGGGGTACATCAGGGTATAATAAGAGGGTATAATAATGCAGTAAATAAATAATAATCCGCAGATATGTGGCCGGTGTCGCACTTGTAAATGGTGGCCGATCTTATCCGCTTTTGGACACTCTGCACATCTGCATCGCCATATTCTGAGAGCCAGAACTGTTTTATTTTTTTCTCCACCGGAGCCGTGTGAGGGTTTATTCTTTGCGGGACAATCTGTAGTTTTCATTGGTACCATTTTGGGGTACCAGAAATTTTTTTGATCACGTTTTATTCCATTTTTTGGCAAGCAAGGTGACCAAAAACCATCAATTCTGACAATGTTTTTTATTTGTTTTTTTTATGGCCTTCACCCTGGGCTATAAATGACCATTATACTTTATTCTGCGGGTTGATACGATTACGGCGATACCAGATGTATATAATTTTTTTATGTTTGCAGCGTTTGTGCAATAAAATCACTTATTTATAAAATAAATTAATTTTTGTGTCACCATATTCTTAGAGCCATAACGTTTTTATTTTTCAGTCAAAAAAGCGGTGTAAGGGCTTGTTTTTTGCGGGACGGGATGTAGTTTGTATTGGTACCATTTTGGCGTACATGCGACTTTTTGATCACTTTTTATTGTATATTTTGGGAGGGTTGGTAACCAAAAAATTGTGATTCGGGCACAGTTTTTCGTTTATTTTTTTCGCGGTGTTCACCGTGCGGGAAAAATAATATTACAGTTTTATAGTTGGGGTCGTTACGAACGCGGCGATACCAAATATGTGTACTTTTTTTAACGTGTTAATTTTTTTCCTATAATAAAAGTCTTATTATAGGAAAAAAAGCATTCTTTGTTTATGTCACTTCTAACTTTGATTTTTACACTTTTTCAAAACATTTTATTATCTTTTTTTAACTTTTTTTACTTGTCCCACTAGGGGACACTTAGACTTTGCAGCTCTGATCGCTGCTGGAACACATTACACTACACACGTAGTGTAATGTGTTCTAACTGTCATTGTGACGTAACTGTCACACTGACAGGAAGCAGAGGAGGAACGGCCGGAGGCTGATCCTCCGAGGCTTCCATACATGGCAACCCGGAGGTCATTGTCTGGCCTCTGGTTGCCATGATAAGGATCGCCAGCCCCCGCAAATACATGTGGGGGGCTGCCGATCCGCTGTAAACCTCTTCGATGTGGTGATCGCAATCGACCACCGCATCGAAGGGGTTAATTGCCGATTTCAGCGGCGACAGGCCGCTGATCGGCAACGGGGAGAGCAGGGCTGACACCCTGCACAGTTAACCGCCGCTGCGGTGTAGCGCCGCGCGGCGGTTAACTTTTAAAGCGCGGACGTAACTGTACGCCCAGGTGCGCGAAGTTACTGCTTATCTGGACGTACAGTTACGCCAAGGTGCGGGAAGGGGTTAACATGGAAACACGTAGCATTTCTATCCCGTGAGAATACAGGCTAACGGAAGAGCTCAAGCAGACTGCGCAGGGTCAGACATTCCCCAAATGGGGAGTTTTTAACCCCTAGGCGCACCACGACGCAACTGTACATCCTGGTGGCCAGTGTCTTAGCGCCCTTAGCCGTACAGTTACTGCGCGGTTCCCGATGCACACGGTCGGCGACATTGTGCACCGGGAGGCCAGCTGTCCCAGATAGCTGACACTCCACGGTTGCCGATCAGCGTCTCATTACGGAAATTAACCCCTTAAATGCAGTGATCGATTGCAATCGCCGCATTTTAGGGCTTTCTAGCACATCGGCAGACCTCAAAATGACAATCGCGATGTTTGCAGATGGCTGGCATGGCGACTGGAGGCCAAACAATGGCCTCTGTGTCTGCCATGTACGGCAGCCTATCAGGACCAGCCTCCTGTTAAGCTTCCCGTCAGTGACAGGAAGTCACTGTCGCTCCCGATGCACACTGCCGGTGACAGTTTGCATCGGGAACCGGGATGTCAGCTGTCCACGACAGCTGACATTCCACGGTTGCCAATCAGCTCATCGCCGCTGATATGGGCAATTAACCCCTTAAATGTAGTGATCGATTGCGATCGCCGCATTTAGGGGGTTTGTAGCACATCAGCAGCCCCCATGCAATTGTGGGGGTTGCGGATTCTTGTGATGGCATCCAGAGGCCAGACAACGGCCTCCAGGTCTGCTATGTATGGAAGCCTAAGGGTATGTGCACACGATGAGAGGCTTTTACGTCTGAAAAGACAGACTGTTTTCAGGAGAAAACAGCTGCCTCGTTTCAGACGTAAAAGCTCCTCCTCGCATTATGCGAGGTGTCTTTGATGCTCGTAAATCTTGAGCTGCTCTTCATTGACTTCAATGAAGAACGGCTCAAATTATGTTGCAAAGAAGTGTCCTGCACTTCTTTGCCGAGGCAGTCATTTTACGCGTCGTCGTTTGACAGCTGTCAAACGACGACGCGTAAATGACAGGTCGTCTGCACAGTACGTCGGCAAACCCATTCAAATCAATGGGCAGATGTTTGCCGACGTATTGTAGCCCTATTTTCAGATGTAAAACGAGGCATAATACGCCTTGTTTACGTCTGAAAATAGGTCGTGTGAAACGTCCGTAATGTACGGAACGTATTTCGGCCGGAAGACCCGGACCGAACACAGTGCAGGGAGCCGGGCTCCTAGAATCATAGTTATGTACGATGCTAGGAGTCCCTGCCTCTCTGCAGGACAACTGTCCCGTACTGTAATCATGTTTTCAGTACGGGACAGTAGTTCCACGGAGAGGCAGGAACTCCTAGCATCGTACATAACTATGAAGCTAGGAGCCCGGCTCCCTGCACTGAGTTCGGTCCGGGACTTCCGGCCGAAATACGTCCGTCCATTACGGACGTTAATGTGCTCGTGTGAACCCAGCCTAAGAGTACCAGCCTCTGGCTGGTCCTCGTAGACTTAGGCTGGGTTCACACGACCTATTTTCAGACGTAAACGAGGCGTATTATGCCTCGTTTTACGTCTGGAAATAGGGCTACAATAAGTCGGCAAACATCTGCCCATTCATTTGAATGGGTTTGCCAACGTACTGTGCAGACGACCTGACATTTACGTGTCGTCGTTTGACAGCTGTCAAACGACGACGCGTAAAATGACTGCCTCGGCAAAGAAGTGCAGGACACTTCTTTGCAACGTAATTTGAGCCGTTCTTCATTGAAGTGAATGAAGAGCAGCTCAAGATTTACGAGCGTCATAGACGGCTCGCATAATGCGAGGAGTAGCTTTTACGTCTGAAACGACGCAGCTGTTTTCTCCTGAAAACAGTGTCTTTTCAGACGTAAAAGCCACTTATCGTGTGCACATACCCTTACTGTCAGAGTGACTGTGACGTCACACTGACCGATGGAATACATTACGCTGCCTAGGTAGTGTAATGTATTCTAGCAGCGATCTGTACTGCAGGTGAGAAAAAAAAAAAAAGGGTAATAAAAAGGTTTAATAAAAGTGTAAAAATAAATAGTTTTACCTACTTTTTTCCTATTAGTCTTATTATAGGAAAAAAATTAAAATGTTAAAAAACACAGTACACATATTTGGTATCACCGCGTTCATAACGACCAAACTATAATGATATTTTTCCGGCACCGTGACCACCGAAATTTTTTTTTAACGAAAAAATGCCAGAATCACTATTTTTTGGTCACCACCCCTCCCGAAATATAGAATAAAAAGTGATCAAAAAGTCACACATACCCACAAAATAGTACCAATAAAAACTACAACCCGTCCCGCAATAAACAAGCCCTCAAACAGCTATTATGACTCAAAAATAAAAAAGTCACGTCTCAGATTATGGCGAGACAGAAAATAAATTATTTTATAAAGTAGTGATTTTATTGTGCAAACGCTGCAAAACATAAAAAAACTATATACATATGGTATCACCGTAATCGTACCAACCTGCAGAATAACGTAAAACAGTCATTTATAGCGCATTAGGAGCGCTGTAAGAAATAAAGAATTTAAAAACGCCAAAATCCTGTTTTTTGGTCACCTTAGCTCTAAATGAAAAGTAATAAAAAGTGATCAAAAAGTTGTATGTACCAAAAAATGGTACCAATAAAAAATTCCACCAAAAATAAGCCTTCACACCGCTCAAATCGACCAAAAAATATACACGTTATGGCTCTCACATTGTGTTGATAAAGTCATTGGATATAGTCATACTCGGGAGAGATTGCGTTACAAATTTTTGGCAGCATTTTCTCCTTTGTCCCTTATGAAAAAAAAAAAAAAATCAACATTTTTTGCGGACAAAAATGTCGATATTCATTTTCACGGCCTAATTCCACTAAATTCTGCAAAAAACCTGTGGGGTTGAAATGCTCACTATACCCTTATAAAAATTCCTTGATTGGTGTAGTTTCCCAAATGGGGTCACTTTTGGGGGGTTTCCACTGTTTTGGTTCCTCCAGGGCGTTGTAAACACGACATTATTGCACTGAAAACCAATCCAATCCAGCAAAATCTTCGCTCCAAAATCCAAATGGCGCTCCTTCCCTTCTGAGCCCTGCTGTGGGTCCAAACAGCAGTTTATCACCACATATGGGGTATTTCCGTAATAGGGAGAAGATGCTTTATAAATGTTGGGGTGCATGTTCTTCTTTATTCCTTGTAAATATTACAAATTTCTATGTTTTTTCTGAATTTTTTTTCAGACTATGGTTCTGGGGCTGGCGTTTCGGTCCACTTGGGCCACATGTAGGATAATTCTAAAATCTGCAGAATGTGGGGAATAAATATTGATTGCGTTTCTCTGGTAAAACCTTCTACCCTCTAAAAATGTACTACAAAATGAATTTCGGCAAAAAAAATGAGATTTGTAAATTTCCCCTCTACATTGCTTTATTTCCTGTGAAACGCGTAAAGGGTAAAGAAACTTTCTGAATGCTGTTTTGAATACTTTGAGGGGTGCAGTTTTTAAAATGGGGTGATTTATTGGAGGATTCTAATATACAAGGCCCTCAAAACCACTTCAGAACTAAACTGGTACCTGTAAAAATAGCCTTTTGAAATTTTCTTGAAAATGTGAGAAATTGCTGCTAAAGTTCTAAGCCTTGTAACATCCTAGAAAAATAAAAGGATGTTTAAAAAACGATGCAAACAAAGTAGAAATATTGGAAATGTTAAACTAGTGACTATTTTGTGTAGTATTACTATCTGTTTTACAAGCAGATCCATTTACATTTAGAAAAATGCAAATTTTCTCTAAATTTTGGTGTTTTTCACGAATAAATATTGAATTTATCGACCAAATTTTTCCACTAACATAAAGTACAATATGTCACGAGAAAACAATCTCAGAATCGCTTAGATAGGTAAAAGCATTCCCAAGTTATTACCACATAAAGGGACATGTCAGATTTGAAAAAAAATTGGCTGTGCCACAAGGCCAAAACAGGCTGCGTCCTAAAGCGGTTAAAACGGAACGGTGTTCACCAGCCACAATAAATAACGTGTTCATTTTATTGTACCGGTTTTTATGGTTGTGGGATTTTAAATATAGACATGTTATTTACTGTTTTGTCATTTAGCAGTTCCTTTTTATTGTATTTTTCTGTTCAGCGGTTTTCTTTTAATTGTAAAAACTGATCTCGGAGATAAAAAGGAACTTTACCTTTTTAGCCCTAATCCTTTTATGCCAAAAAATACAAAACGTTGGCAAAACGAATCATTGGCCCCAAGATACAGTTCATGTCAAATTACTATATCAATGTATGAATTGGTTTATTTTGGCATCCCAGTTCCCCATTTCTGTGACAGCCAGACTTGCAAAACAGTAATCGGAGTAAAAATAAATAAAACAATAAGGATATGATTAATCCATAACAAAAATACATTTCAAGATAATACTGGTCACACGTGGCAATAGGACATAAGCTAAGGTCTTAATGAACTGGCAGAATCTTGAGGATCTCAAATTCTGCATGGAAGCCCTCAACCCTGAGACAAGGCGTTCTAACGTTACTATAAAAGATTCTATTTTCGCTTTATGTGAAAAGATTACATAACTAGTTTTGAATGACTTAGGCGTTTCTCTGCTAAAAAATATAAGTAATTCAGTACATTCGAAAACAGAAAGGTTCTGTTCAGTTCCCTGGCTCGAAGATCTGGCTACTCGCATAAAAAACACAGGAACTTTCCCAGACCAAACCAAAAGACTTGGGGGATGGGGAGAGAGTTATGCCAAGAAACAAATAGTTCGTAACCTCTACTTGGTTGCCCCACGCTTTAGTTCAAATTGTGATTTAGCGACTTTAATCCTTGCAAGTTGCACTCCTATAATATTCTAGCTGCTGTATTGATCTTCTGAAAATATAAAACTAAGGTGAAATTCACACGAACGTGTGCGTTTGGCGCACGCAAAAACCGCTGCGTTTTTTGCGCGTTGCAGTTCCGTGTGTCATAAGTGTTTGGTGCGTGGCTGCGTGATTTTCACGCATATGCCATCCTTATGACACGCGGTTTTGAGGTTTAGAAAAATAAATGAAGGAGGTGCTTTTATCTTTCCCTTAATTTCTTGATCTACTGTTGCGCAAATCACGCGCAGCACGCGGAATTGCGTCCGTATTCTGCGCGTGATTTTCACACACCCATTGACTTCAATGGGTGCGTGATGCGAAAAACAAGCTCAAGTATAGGACATGTCGTGAGTTTTAGGGTATGTTCACACGAGGTCATTACGTCCGTAATTGACGGACGTATTTCGGCCGCAAGTACCGGACCGAACACAGTGCAGGGAGCCGGGCTCCTAGCATCAGTTATGTACGATGCTAGGAGTCCCTGCCTCGCTGCAGGACAACTGTCCCGTACTTTAATCATGTTTTCAGTACGGGACAGTTGTCCGGCAGCGAGGAAGGGACACCTAGCGTCGTACATAACTATGATGCTAGGAGCCCGGCTCCCTGCACGGTGTTCGGTCCGGTACTTGCGGCCGAAATACGTCCGTCAATTACGGACATAATGACCTCGTGTGAACATACCCTTACGCAGCGGACACACGCTGCGTTAAAATAACGGACAGTCTGAACGGCCCCATTGAGTTACATAGGTCCATGCGACGCGCGTGATTTTCACGCGCTTATCACGGTAATAAAGTCAAAGTATGAAAATCATATTAACCGGACCTATGTGATCTCACTGACCAAACAAGAGCATTATTTACAAGCTGTAATATTGAAGATAATATTAGACCATACTGGAAGAGAAACAGACTGGCCAAAAGAGTCCATGTGCCCCAATACAACAAATCTGATTATAGCTATCCTTGGTTGCTATGGGCAACGCGGACACTTTGTTAGAACAGATTTTATGTACGTGTGTGTGTTTGTTTTGTACAGACCTTAGATTCTAAGCGACAGGGTAAGGCCCCATGCACACGACCGTAAAAAACCTCAGATTTTGCGGACCGCAATTGCGGTCCGCAAAAACAGACCCATTCACTTTCGTTGCACGCGGACACATTTCCGTAGCACTACGGAAGGGTGTCTGTGCCGTGGAAATGTTCTGGGAATTATGGAACATGTCCGTTCTTTTGCATTTTGCGGGCCGTGCTCCCATACTTTGTATGGGAGCACGGCCTGAAAATGCGGCTGTTAGCCGGCGGCCGGCCGTGCCTGCGATTGCGCCGTGTGCATGGGGCCTAAGACTACGGGTTTGTGTGGCATGAGTAACCTAAACACAAGACCAAATCTTACATGACATGTCCACCAAAGTGAAGAAGTAATGTTACTGACAAACTATGTAAGCTTGATATAAACAAACAAGGTCTGCTTCTCCTTTATGAGATTCAACAGAACAACTATCCATACATTTCTGAATTTCATTGTTTTTTGTTCAATATTTGACACTATAAGGGTCAATGCACACGATGCATATTACGTCCAGTTTTGCCGCTCGGATTTGCGGGCGGCAAAACCGCAGCGCAATACATTACCAGCATAAGCAATGAGAGTCCAGGGAATCTCCTGTCCACGCTGTGGTATTTTTTGGGACGTAAATTGACCCGTGGTGCGTATTTTCGAAACGGCGGGATGGCAATTTATCCCGCTAGCGTAAAAACCACACTGAAAAACGCATCATAAAAATTGCTGTGAATTCCTTGCAGTTTTGCTGCGTATTTTCCACAGCAAAATACGCGACGTGTGCAAGTAGCCTTAACCTAGAAACCAAAACTGTGATGGCTACTGTTAGAGTGTATAACTGTTGATCTCCAAATATAATGTTCCCAAAAAAGCTAAATATATCAGCAGATGTGAGAAGGGGGGGGGGGGGACAGACTTGAAATTGCCGGGGTTCCAGTGGCTGCAATGGCAACCGGAGGCCTGATACTGGCCTCCCGGTCTGCCTAGCACGGAAGCCGGTCAGGACCCGCCCGGTGGTGGTCCCTGATCGGCTACCGTAGCCACCGGCAAGATGGCGCCGGCTCAGGAGCTGATCCGGCATCATCAGCGGTGGAAGTCAGCTGTATGTTACAGCTGACATCCACCTGTAACGGCAGGAACCGGAGCTAGCTCCGATCCCTGCCATTAACCCCTTCGATGCAGCGATCGAAAGCGATTGCTGCATCTTAGCGGTTGCTAACAGATCGCTAGCCCTGACAGGCAATCAGGACTGGCGACTGCTGCTATGACAACAGGAGACACAATGGCCTCCTGTTCTGCCATTACGGAAGCAGATTAGGCCCAGCCGGGAGGCGAAGCCTAATCAGCTTGCTGTCAGTGAATACTTTGTAAATCGCCAAATTAGGCTTCAATTTTACATGGTACTCTTTCACTCCTGAGCCTGGTCGAATGTCCAGGCAAAAGATTAGGGTCGGAAACACCGCATAATAATTAGGGAGCTGTCTGGTTATGGTGGCACAAGCTGGGCACCACATATTGGCATATCTATGGACGAAATCTAATTTTCACTCTGCAACATCGAGTGAACACTAATTTCTACAAAACACCTGCAGGGTTAAAATGCTTACTACACGCCTAGGTGAATGCATTGAGGGGTGAAGTTTCCAAAATGTTCTCACTTCTGGGGGATTTCCACTGTTTTAGTCCCACAGGCGCCCAGAAACCAATCCAGCAAAATCTGCACTCCAAATGGCACTCCTTCCCTTCTGAGCCCTGCCGTGTGCTCAAACAGCAGTTTATGACCACATATGGGGTATTGCCGTACTCGGGAGAAATTGCTTATCAAATGTTGGGATTTTTTCCCCTTTATTTGTTGAAAAAATGAAAAATGTTGAGCTAAAGCTATGTGTTATTGAAGAAAAAGGATTGTTTTTATTTTCACTGCCCAATTCTAATAAATTATATGAAACACCTGTGGGGTCAAAATGCTCACTACACCCCTAGATGAATTCCTCAAGGGGTATAGTTTCCAAAATGGGGTCACTTTTGGGGGATTTCCACTGTTTTGGCACTGCAAGGGCCCTTCAAACCTGACATGGTGCCTAAAATATATTCTAATAAAAATAAGGCCCCAAAATCCACTAGGTGCTCCTTTGCTTCGGAGGCCGGTGCTGCAGTCCAGTAGCACACTAGGGCCACATGTGGGATATTTCTAAAAACTGCAGAATCTGGGCAATAAATACCGAGTTGCATTTTTCCGGTAAAACTTTCGGTGTTACAAAAAAAATGGATTAAAAATGAATTTCTGCAAAAAAGAAATTTGTAAATTTCACCTCTACTCTGCTTTAATTCCTGTGAACCGTCTAAAGGGTTAATAAACTATCTAAATGCTGTTTTGAATACTTTGAGGGGTGCAGTTTTTAAAATGGGGTGACTTTTTGGGGATTTCTAATATATAAGGCCCTCTAAGCCACTTCACAACAGAACTGGCCCCTGTAAAAATAGCCTTTTGAAATTTTCTTGAAAATGTGAGAAATTGCTGCTAAAGTTCTAAGCCTTGTAACGTCCTAGAAAAATAAAAGCATGTTCAAGAAACGATGCCAAACTAAAAGTAGACATATGGGGGATGTTAATTAGCAACAATTTTGTGTAGTATAACTGCCTGTCTTATAAGCATAAACATTTAAATTGAGAAAAATACAAATTTTTGTAATTTTTCGCTAAAATTAGGTGTTTTTCACAATTAAATACTGAACGTATCGAGCAAATTTTGCCAGTAACATGAAGTACAATGTGTCACGAGAAAATCTCAGAATCGCTTGAATAGGTGAAAGCATTCCGACGTTATTACCACATAAAGTGAAACATGTCAGATTTGAAAAATGAAGCTCTGTCAGGAAGGTCAAAAGTGGCTAAAGAGGGAAGGGGTTAAATGTATACACACATTGACAATTGAGTGCTACCAATTGGGGGTGTGTCCCTACACAATGTCCAGTCAGTGATGACAGAGTGAGACTGGGTAGGAACACACCCCTCTGACCAGGGAAATGGTAAAACCAAGTTATCAATTTAATCCTAAATTTCTAATAGGAATAACAGAGGAACGGCACAACACAAAGTTCTAAGAAAATAAGTCCCAGAATTGTTATTTCATGGGGAATACATGTATTTACAAAATTAGACATGACAGAAGAGTTGACTGGTCCTCTTTGATATATCTAATAAAGTGAACAGAAAGACCGAACTGCTAGACAAATGGATTAAAACAATGAAACATACAATGGGGAGCATTAAAAAAACGACACATCTGCCAGTTCCCAAATACACAGAACCCCGTCCCGGTTATCTCTGCACGAAGGTTGGGTACAACCCTGATACAATCAGAAGCCGGCTGAAATGAAGGGTGAATGCATGAGACCTGAACTATACAAACGTAAAGAAATAAGAGGAGTGATAATTTTCAGCTTGTGGGAGCCTCCACTGAAAGTATATATTACTAGTGTTCTAGTGAATCCTACAAAGTGCTGATATCCTGCTCCTTTTCTGTGAAATCTGTAATGGCGCAACAATTTCAAAGTCTATGTAATCTTTCTCCGAGATGTAAGGCAGGTCCTGGGAGAGTGCCAACAGGATTCTTTTCCCCCAAATGCTCCTAAGTAGTCACTTCCTCTCCATTCTTAGCACAAACAGTTCGACTACACAAAAGTATTGGGGAGAGGAGCTTTATAAAGGAGTAAATGTGGCACTTCAAACACAAGAAAATTTTTCTTTGGTAACATTTTCTTCTCTGAGCTTTTCATAATGGAGACTTTCATTATTTTTGTTGGAAAAAAAAATGAAACATTGACCATGCGAGTAAATACAACCAAAACTACAGTTAGTATTAAAACTCACAATGTATGTGTGTAAATCTGCACTTTGACTTATGTGCATAACAGAAGTCGTAGCAGTGAGCTGGATCAGTCATACCACTGATCTAATGGACAACCGACAGACCACATTGACTTATATATTGAAGGTTTCCATTGTTTACCAGCACCAATATCAATGCAAACTGCAATATTCTTCCCATCAAGTGACAAACCTTGACGGAACCCCGAACGCTAATGGGAAGATTGCCAAAAATAGCTAAATGGTGACGCACCTTTCAAAATACTTATATACGGTACATGGGGTACTCCAAATACGTCTAGCCATCAAAATAAACACATCTCTAGTGAAAAACTCAACATTTAACCCCTTCAGGACTGAGCCTGTTTTGGCCTTCAGGACGAAGCAGATTTTTCAAATCGGACATGTGTCACTTTATGTGGTAATAACTCCGGAATGCTTTTGCCTAGCCAAGTGATTCTGAGATTGTTTTCTCGTTAAATATTGTACTTTATGTTAGGGAAAAAAGAAATTCAATATTTGTAAAAAACACCAAGATTTAGAGAAAATTAGAAAAATTTGCATTTTTCTAAATTTAAATGTATCTACTTGTAAAACAGATAGTAATGCCACACAAAATAGTTACTAGTTCACATTTCCCATATGTCTACCTTATGTTTGGCATTGTTTTTTGAACATTGTTTTATTTTCTAGGACGTTACAACGCTTAGAACTTTGGCAGCAATTTCTCATAGTTTCAAGAAAATTTCAAAAGCCTATTTTTTCAGGGACCAGTTCAGTTCTGAAGTGGCTTTGAGGGCCCTATATTAGAAAGTCCCCATAAATCACCCCATTTTGAAAACTGCACCCCTCAAAGTATTCAAAACAGCATTCAGAAAGTGTTTTAACCCTTTAGGCGTTTCACAGGAATTAAAGCAAAGTAGAGGTGAAATTGATAAATTTCATTTTTATTTTTTTTCGAAAATTCATTTGTAATACATTTTTATCTGTAACACAGAAGGTTTTACCAAAGAAATGCAACTCAATATTTATTGCCCAGATTCTGCAGTTTTTAGAAATATCCCACATGTGGTCCTAGTGCGGTAATGGACTGAAACACAGGCCTCAGAAGCGAAGGAGTACCTAGTGGATTTTGGGGCCTCCTTATTTTAGAATATATTTTAGGCACCATGTCAGGTTTGAATAGGTCTTGTGGTACCAAAACAGTAAAGATCCCCCAAAAGTGACCCCATTTTGGAAACTATACCCCTCAAGGAATTTATCTATGGGTATAGATAGCATTTTGAACCCAGTTTTTTTGCTAAATTTTAGTTAGTATGTGAAGATGATTTTTTGGTGAAAAAACGTAGAAATTTTAAATTTGTAAAAGGAATAAAGTAGAAAAAACACCCCAACATTTGTAAAGCAATTTCTTCCGATTATAGCAATACCCCATATGTGGTAATAAACTGCTGTTTGGACCCACAGCAGTGCTCAGAAGAGAGTGAGCACCATTTGGATTTTGCTGGAATAATTTTCAGTGCCGTGTCGCGTTTGCACTGGAGGGATGAGGGGTGTAGTTTCCAAAATGGGGTCACTTTTGGGGGGTTTCCACGGTTTTCAAGGAATTTTTCTAGGGGTAAAGTTAGCATTTTGACCCCACAGTTGTTTTGCTGAATTCATTGGAATTAGTCTGTAAAGGTAAAAATCTACTTTTTTTTCTGTAAGAACTTAGACATTTTTAATTTTTACAAGGAAGGAGAAAAAGCACCCCGACATTTGTAAAACAATTTCTCCTGATTACGTAAATACCCCATATACAGTGAAGGAAAGAAGTATTTGATCCCTTGCTGATTTTGTAAGTTTGCCCACTGTCAAAGACATGAACAGTCTAGAATTTTTAGGATAGGTTAATTTTACCAGTGAGAGATAGATTATATTTTAAAAAAAACAGAAAATTACAGTCAAAATTATATATATTTATTTGCATTGTGCACAGAGAAATAGGTATTTGATCCCCTACCAACCATTAAGAATTCAGCCTCCTCCAGACCAGTTACACGCTCCAAATCAACTTGGTGCCTGCATTAAAGACAGCTGTCTTAAATGGTCACCTGTATAAAAGACTCCTGTCCACAGACTCAATTAATCAGTCTGACTCTAACCTCTACAACATGGGCAAGACCAAAGAGCTTTCTAAGGATGTCAAGGACAAGATCATAGACCTGCACAAGGCTGGAATGGGCTACAAAACCATAAGTAAGACGCTGGGTGAGAAGGAGACAACTGTTGGTGCAATAGTAAGAAAATGGAAGACATACAAAATGACTGTCAATCGACATCGATCTGGGGCTCCATGCGAAATCTCACCTCGTGGGGTATCCTTAATCCTGAGGAAGGTGAGAGCTCAGCCGAAAACTACACGGGGGGAACTTGTTAATGATCTCAAGGCAGCTGGGACCACAGTCACCAAGAAAACCATTGGTAATACATTACACCGTAATGGATTAAAATCCTGCAGTGCCCGCAAGGTCCCCCTGCTCAAGAAGGCACATGTACAGGCCCGTCTGAATTTTGCAAATGAACATCTGGACGATTCTGAGAGTGATTGGGAGAAGGTGCTGTGGTCAGATGAGACTAAAATTGAGCTCTTTGGCAATAACTCAACTCGCCGTGTTTGGAGGAAGAAAAATGCTGCCTATGACCCAAAGAACACCGTCCCCACTGTCAAGCATGGAGGTGGAAACATTATGTTTTGGGGGTGTTTCTCTGCTAAGGGCACAGGAGTACTTCACCGCATCAATGGGAGAATGGATGGAGCCATGTACCGTCAAATCCTGAGTGACAACCTCCTTCCCTCCACCAGGACATTAAAAATGGCTCGTGGCTGGGTCTTCCAGCACGACAATGAGCCGAAACATACAGCCAAGGCAACAAAGGAGTGGCTCAAAAAGAAGCACATTAAGGTCATGGAGTGGCCTAGCCAGTCTCCAGACCTTAATCCCATCGAAAACTTATGGAAGGAGCTGAAGATCAGCGTTGCCAAGCGACAGCCTCGAAATCTTAATGATTTACAGATGATCTGCAAAGAGAAGTAGGCCAAAATTCCATCTAACATGTGTGCAAACCTCATCATCAACTACAAAAAACGTCTGACTGCTGTGCTTGCCAACAAGGGTTTTGCCACCAAGTATTAAGTCTTGTTTGCCAAAGGGATCAAATACTTATTTCTCTGTGCACAATGCAAATAAATATATATAATTTTGACTATGTGATTTTCTTTTTTTTTATATAATCTATCTCTCACTGGTAAAATTAACCTAGCCTAAAAATTCTAGACTGCTCATGTCTTTGACAGTGGGCAAACTTACAAAATCAGCAAGGGATCACATACTTATTTCCTTCACTGTATGGTAATAAACTGCTGTTTGGACCCACACCGGGGCTTAAAAGGGAAGGAGCGCTATTTGGCTTTTGGAGCTCAAATTTAGCTGGAATAGTTTTTGGGTGTCATGTCGAATTTGCAAAGCCACTGAGAGACCGAACCAGTGGAAGCCCCCCAAAAGTAACCCCATTTGGGAAACTACACCACTTAAGGAATCTATCTAGGGGTATACGGAGCATTTAGGCCCCACACGTCTTTTGCAAAATTTATTAGCATTAGGCCGTAAAAAACATTATTTCCACTAAAATGTTGAATTTTTTCAATTTCACAAAGGGTAAAGGAGAAAATGCACCCCAACATTTGTAAAGCAATTTCTCCCGAGTACGGCTATACCCCACGTGGTCAGAAATGTTTTTTTTTTATTAGAAAGTAATTAACCCTTTCCGAACTAATCCAGGTTTTGCTTTTTCTTTTTTCCTCTCCGCTTTCCGAGAGCCACAACTTTTTTATTTTTCCGTCAATAGAGTGGTGTGAGGGCTTATCTTTGCGAAACAAGCTGTAGTTTTTATTGGTACAATTTTTTGGTACATAAGACTTTTTGAGCACTTATTACGTTTTTTGGTAGAGCGAAGGTGACCAAAAAAAACTGATTTTGCAGTTTAAAATTCTTTATTTTTCAAGGCGTTCACTGTGCGAGTTCAATAATGGTATATTGTAATAGCTTGGACTTTTACGGACGCAGCGATACCAATTTGTGTATTTTTTTACATTACTTTAGAGAAAAATGTGAAAAGGGTTTCTTTTTGGACTTTAAATATTTATTACATTTTTTCCACCAATAATGACTATTTACTTTTGTTTTTACATATTTTTTTAGTCCCCCTAGGAGACTTGAACCAGCAATCGTTGGATCACTGGTAGAATACACTGCAATACTAATGTATTGCAGTATATTGTCATTTTTACAGGCTCCTGTAACAGCGTGATCGCAGTTTCTGTCCGTTAGTCCCGGGTATCAGCTGTAATACACAGCTGACACCCGCAGCGTATGGCGCAGGCTCAGCGCGTTAGACGCTCCATATATCACTCCCCACACCACAACATGCTATTAAGTCATGGTGCGGGAAGGGTTTAATGCGCAGCGGATGGTGCAGAGTGAAAATTTTAATTTTCCACTGATGTGTCATTTTAGTGCACTATATGTTGTGCTTAGTTTGTGCCACAAATACCTCAAAATATTAACCGGGTTCCCCCGGGTATGGCGATGCCATATCGGTGGACGTAAACGGCTGTTTGGGCACGTTGCAGGGCTCAGAAGGGAGGGACGCCATTTGGAGCGCAGATTTTGCTTGGTAGTAGCTCTGGCGTTTTGCTGGTATTTCAGTTTATAATGTGGGGGCTTATATAGGCTGGGCAGAGTACATCAGGGGCATAATAAGAGGGTATAATAATGGGGTAAGTAAATAATAATCCGCAGATATGTAGCCAGTGTCGCACTAATAAATGGCACCCGATCCTATCCGCTTTTGGAACACTCTGCACATTTTGCATCGCCATAATCTGGGAGCCTGAACTTTTTCTTTTTTTTTTCACCACCGGAGCTGCGTGAGGGCTTTTTTGTTGCGGGACAATCTGTAATTTTCATTGGTACCATCTTGGGGTACATGCGATTTTGTTGATCACTTTTTATTCAATTTTTCGGCAAGCAAGGTGACCAAAAACCATCAATTCTGACAATGATTTTTATTTATTTTTTACGGCGTTCACCCTGGGCTATAAATTACCATTATATTTTATTCTGCGGGTCGGTACGATTACGGCGATACCATATGTATATAGTTATTTTATGTTTTGCAGCGTTTATTTAAAAAATTATTTATTTTTTGTGTCGCCATATTCTGAAAGGCATAACTTTTTTATTTTTCAGTCAAAAAAGCTGTGTAAGGGCTTGTTTTTTTGCGGGACGGGTTGTAGTTTGTATCAGTACTATTTTGGCGTACATGCGACTTTTTGATCACTTTTTATTGTATATTTTGGGAGGGGTGGTGACCAAAAAATAGTGATTCTGGCATTGTTTGTCGTTTTTTTATTTTTTTCCGGTGTTCACTGTGCGGGAAAAATAATATTATAGTTTTATAGTTGGAGTCGTTACGAACACGGCGATACCAAATATGTGTACTTTTTTTTTACGTGTTCATTTTTTCCCTATAATAAAAGACTTATTATAGGAAAAAAAGCAGTTCTTGTTTATGTCACTTATAACTTTTATTTTGACACTTTTTTTAAAACTTTTTTATTCTTTTTTTTTACTTTTTTCACTTGTCCCACTAGGGGACACTTAGACTTGCAGCTTTGATCGCTGCTGGAATACATTACACTACACACGTAGTGTAATGCATTCCAACTGTCATTGTGACGTAACAGTCACACTTACAGGAAGCCTACGACGACCACCCTCCGGCTGGTCCTCATAGGCTTCTGTACATGGCAGCCCGGAAGCCATTGTCTGGCGTCCGGTTGCCATGGGTGCCATCGCCAGCCCCCGCGATTTCACGTGGGGGCTGCCGATGGGCGCTAAACACCTTAAGTGGCGTTCAAAATCGAACGCCGCAATTAAGTGGATAATTGCCAAAATCAGCGGCGATGGGCCACTGATCGGCAATGGGGAATGCAGGGCAGGCACCCTGCACAGTTAACCGCCGCTGCGGTGTAGCGTCGCGCGGCGGTTAACTGTCAAAGCACAGACGTAACTGCATATTGAGGTGCGCAAACTTACTGCACACATCGACGTGTAGTTACGTCAAGGTGCGGGAAGGGGTTAAAAGTACCTTGCAGGGGGTAATTTTAATTTAGGGATCAGGGGCATGTTGGCTATGGCACTCAACTTGCACTTTCCTGCTCACCGAAACTGTAATAGCAGGTTTCCCCACACAGACGTTGCATATGTACACATACATTGCAGAAAAAAATGGGTCCTTCACATTATTAAAAGTAGGCCAGAACTAAAGTACTACTTTACACATCAGACATACACCATACAACTCTATTATTATTAAAAAAAATAAAAATAAAGAAAAAAAAAAACAAAACGTGAGTGCAAGAGTTAGGCCTCATTCACAGCTGCGTCAATATTTACGTTGCTCTGCTCCGCCAGAGGAGCAGAACAATGAAAATACTGGAAGCGCTGGTTCCATTGTGCAATAGACATAATCAATGCCTGACGAAACCTATTGACAATGGGTTTCGTCGGGTTTCCGTCAGGGTGTCTGTGGTTTTAATAGAAACGATAGCGCAGCATGTTACACTATAGTTTTCAGGCGGATCTGTGACGGAGGCCCCTAACCGAGCCTCCAACGCAGACGTGAACAGGGAACATGAATTCAAAATGCATACAGTACAGAAAGAATTGGAACTCTAGAGAAAATTCCAAAAACATTAATAAAATTAGAAATCATGATATTATCTCTCACCTACAACCATAAGTGTAAATTCAAAACCCCTCTTCACAGATTTCCTGTATACTTGATTTGGAAGATTGGCAAAGCCCACGTATCCTTCAAGGTTCTTCTGTTGCTACAGCCAAGGCAGAAGAAAGAAAAAAAAAAGGTTAGCATAGTTGCTATAGTTAACGGACCATTCTGTCCTATCTTCAGTAATACAATTGAATGTCTCAGAATTTAGATTCAGGGCCTCTATTCCAGGTGTTCGATGGGACTTGTACAAACATTTGCAGCTATTAGTATAAAAATACCAGGAAGGAGAATATAAAATAAAGATGATCCAATCTCCATGTTTGTAATATTGAACTACATCACATTAAAGTAGATCTATTTGGAGGCTAGAAACCTGCCATGGTAAAGGGTTACCAAGCACTGACTGAACGGGTGCCCAAACGTTTGCACATGATATAATTTAGATTTGTATTATATTAATGCTATTAAACTGAATAAATAAGTGTATGTTTTAAAATTGGCAAATATGTAATGCTTTAGGTGGGGAAAAAAAAAAAAAAGTTCCTAGTAGAGCTGGCAGATAATTGCAATAAATCGATTAACTATTTTAATGAAGCAAGGTTATGGATTTGTCAGACTTGATATGACAACAGCTTCCCAGGTCTTACTGCCCACCCTTAACACTCTATGAGCTCCTTCGCTCTACTGCATTTTCCTGCCAGGGTTCATCATCTGCATTTCCAGTCGTAGCGGTCTTATCCCTGCCTGAGAATTTGAAGAGCCAGTCAGCTGCTTAAAAGGCCCAAGAGACGTGGCGGCACCACGCTGTACTGGAGAAGAATGTCTCCAAGATTCAGTGGGGGGGGGGGGGGTTAAACCCTCTTGAACAAGGTTTCTTAAACTTTTCCCTAAAACAACCATCTATCCAAATCCGGGCCCAAATGTGAACAGGGCTGGTCATAGGTGGTCAGCTGACACAACTATAGAAAGTGGTAATCATTAGGTTACAGCAGAGACTCCAACATGTTGCTATTATATACGTCACTTGTCGCAGATGGTTTTAGCTGTAATTCATGGGCTAATGCACTCGACAGTGTACATATTCATACAATCCCTACCTACCGTCATTCTCTAAACATCAGCATCAACCCTTTCGAATAAATCAAGTCTGACGGAATCATATGGAAGCCTTTCTCCTGTGACTATCCACATATCAAAGAATCTTGTACTATGAAAGCTTTCATACTGACCACTTGCGCAGTCACAAATAGCTGTTCTGTAAAGCTGACAAGTGAGCTACAGAGAACAGGAAATATATCAGTCTTACTCCAGTAATACAATAAGGTAGGATAGCAACACTATATATTAATATGGCTCTGTATGCACCTACCCTGGTCTCTGGGGAAGGGGCTGTACTCCATTACAGCCCGGGGACCATAAAAATCTGAGATTTCTCTACCAATTGCCTTCCCTTCATTTCAGCTGCCATAAAGCACACACAGCCTGCTGTACACACAGGAAGAAACCATCTCCTCATTATGACCACCTCCAGGAAAGGTTTTACAAAAAAATATTAACCCCTTCCCACTACACCAGTTTTGGCCTTTGTATTTTTTTCCATCCACGCCTTCTAAAAGAGCCATAACTCTAATGGCACATTTTAACCCAGTAATTCCACCATTTTCTTTTTTTTTTACTTACATTGTTGACTGTGTAGTTTAAATAACATGTTAACTTCATTGTACGGTTCACAGCAATTGCAGGGATACCACATATGTGAATTTTATATATATATATATATATATATATATATATATATATATATTTATTTTTTTTTAACACTTACTAAATAAAACCACTTTTTATGGTTTTATTTAAATTTACTTTGTACACTTTTTTTTTTAATAAACTTTATTTAATTATTTTTTAGTCCCACCAGGGGACTTAAATGGACACTAACTTTTGAAACAATTTATCCTGACCTAATAGTATACCTGATATATATCAACTGTGTACTTTACTTACTGTTATCAAGCAAAGTCAACCTCTAGTTACAAACCAAAATTGACAAACTGCAGGGGGGGGGTGACACTTCACTGTCTGCGTATAGATGCCTATGGAGAAGGGAGGGGCTGCAGGGAGAGAAAGAAACAGACATGCTGCCAGTACAATTCTATCGAGAAGGGAGGTGGAGAAGAGCAAGACAGACGCCGCAGAAGTTATAAATACCTATACAAGTATAGACCATTGGCATACGCCAAGTAATTATGCGTCCACACAAGTCAAGAACCAAAACTCAATACCTATGAAAGTTTGTGAGGACAACTAATATATCTCAAGAATAAACGACACATCGCACATATCATGTACCATGACCGTATAAAACAAACTTTATTGTAATGCACATAACCGCATATTGGCCATCAAAAGATAAAAACAGTAATACACACAATTAAAAAGGAAAGTGTGGAGACAGCATAAATAATCCAAATATTATGCTAACACAGTATGAACATCATGTGATGTGGTACAGTACAGAAATCTACATCCAAGAAAGATGTGTCATAAGTAAATTTGTAAGATGAGAGAAGAAGCCATAAATGTGCTATGCACCTAACCAAAAAGCACAAAATTGTGCACACCTGTATGGATACACGGCTATGGCTGCACAAATTAACACAAAAAATGGCCCTACATCAAAAGGTTAAGAGTACTGCACAAACCCGTGGATTGCATGGTGGATCACACACGAAATGACACCGCACTAAACGCCCCCGACGCGCGTTTCGCCGTCAGCTTTCTCAAGGGGTCGAATTCCCTTATGTAACATCAGTGTCTTGGCAATGTTTCAGTTTAGTTAAAATAGAAGGGACTGATGGGGGCAGAAATAAAAGGTCTGTGCTTGTGCTGCTTCCTATATACTTAGGCTTCGATAACATCTGTGTCAGAACTCCGTTCATGGATTCCATCTCACCTTTCAGTCAGGGGAACCCATGAACGGAATACAAACGGAAACCAGCGCTAGGAAAGCTCGGAATAAAGCGAGATAGGTTTAGTGTCAGGCACCCGTCACCGTAGTTAGGTTTAGCGTCAGGAAAGCTATAAAGAATAATCTAGTTAGGTTTAGTGTCAGGGAATCGTCGCCGTAGATAGGTTTAGTGTCAGGGAAGTTCACATAAAATCTAGTTAGATTTCGTGTTAGGAACCCTTGCAACAGTTGAAACCTCAGAGCGAAGTGACCCCATTTGGGCCACCACACCAGACAATTACGAGCCCCAAATCCCTGAGTACACGTTCAGCCCAGGGATAAAATTTAATACGGCAGTGCTTAGTGAGATGGACTTTTTCAAGTTCTATGAATTTATAGAACTTATGGTGTCCCAGACAAATTTCTATGCCTAACAGTATATAACAAAGAACCCCACATCATTTTTATGCCCAATCCCACCGGTGGACTCCTGTAGACGCAGCAGAGTTGGGCAAGTTCTGGGGACTGCTCTTGAACATGGGGCTTCTGAAAAAGCCATCCATTAGGACCTACTGGAGTACAGACCTGTTATACCCCACCACGATGTACCGTATGGCTATGTCCAGGATGCGTTATGAGGAAATACTTTGCTTCTTACATTATGCTGATAATGAGCAGTGCCCACCCCGAGATGACCCCAGTTTTGACAGTTTGTATAAACGGAGACCGCTATTAGACAATTTCAGTGCCTGGTTTGCCCAAGCATACACCCCCGAGAAGTGTATTTCTGCTGATGAGTCCCTGGTACATTTTAAAGGGAGGCTTCAACTCCGCCAGTACCTGCCAAGTAAGAGGTACAAATTTAGAATATATAATGGGAAGGACAGCAGTATTCAGCCCCCAGAATGTGCCCCCCCCCCCTTAATGGAATTTAGCGCAAAAATTGTGTGGGATTTGGTGCACCCACTGCTGGACCAGGGTTACCACCTCTACCTGGATTATTTTTATACCAGCGTCCCACTCTTCAAGTGCCTCGATTCAAGAAGTACTGTGGCATGCGGCACTGCTAGAAAAAACCTGAGAGGCCTCCCTAAGACTCTGCTTGGGTAAATACTCAGAAGGGGTGAGAGCAGGGCACAATCTAGCAGCAACATATTGTGTCAAGTACAAGAGAGATGTCCTTGTATTGACAATATGTGGCCACACCAGTATCCATGTACCTGAACGAGGTACCACTACAGAGACCCCCAAACCAGACTGCATCATGGACTACAATAGGTACATGGGAGGGGTGGACTTGTCAGATCAAGTCCTGAAGCCCTACAGCGCCATGCGGAAATAGAGGGTGTGGTATAAGAAGCTGGCCGTGCACATCATACAGATGGCATTGTACAATGCGTACGTGCTACGTCGGTGTACAGGCCAGACGGGAACTTTCCTGGAACTTCAAGAGGTGGTTATCAAGAACCTAATCTTTAGGGACCAGGGAGGGGGGGGCACCCAGTACTTCTGGAAGCGAGGCCACACGCATCGTACCAGAGCAACACTTTCCAAGAGAAGTTACCCAAACTGGCAAGAAGGGAAAAGGTCAAAAGAGGTGCAGAGACTGCTCAAAGAGGGGGATAAGGAAGGACACAATATACCAATGTGACACGTGCCCCGAAAAACCAGGGCTCTGTATGAAAGATTGTTTTAGATTTTATCATACATCCCTTGATTTTTTATGTACCCTGATGCACTCCACACAGCTTATCCCCTCATCTTTCCCTTCTGAGCCCTGCCGTGTGCCCAGGCAGCAAATAACAGCCACATGTAGGGTATTGCAGTACCCTGGAGAACCCACATTACAGATTATGGGGTGTATATCTCCGGTGGCACATGCTGGGCACAATATATCGGACACTGACATGGCATTTTTTATATATATATATATATATATATATATATATATATATATATATATATATATAATTGCAAATCTCACTCTGCACCATCTGCTGCACATTATCTTTTACACAGTACCTGTGGGTTCAAAATGCTCACTACACCTCTAGATGAATGTCTTAAGGGGTGTAGTTTTTAAAATGCAGTCACTTCTGGTGGTTTTCCATTGCTTTGATACCTCTGGGACTCTGCAAATGCGACATGGCACCCGAAAACCAATCCAGCAAAATCTGGACTCCAACAAACACACAGTGCTCCTTTCCTTCTGAGCCCTCCCATGGGCCCAAACGGCAGTTTATCACCACAAATGTGGTATTGCCGCACTGAGGACAAATTGGGCAACAAAATGGTGTATTTTATTCCTTGTGAAAATAAGAAATTTGGATCAAAAATGACATCTTATTAGAAAAAATTACATTTTTTTAATTTCACAGCCCAATTCAAACATGTGCTGTGGAAAAACTGTGCGGTCAAAATGGTAACCATAAATGAATTCCTTGAGGGGTGTAGTTTCCAAAATTGAGTCACTTTTGGGGGATTCCTACTGTTTTGGCACCTCAACACCTCTTCAAACCTGGCATGCTGCCTAAAATATAGTCTAATAAAAAAAAAGAGGCCCAAAAATGTAGTAGGTGCTTCTTTGCTTCTGGGGCTTGTGTTTTAGTCCACGAGCACGCTAGAGCCACATGTGGGACATTTCTAAAAACTGCAGAATCTGGACAATACATATTTAGTAGTGTTTCTCTGGTAAAACCTTCTGTGTTATAGAAAAAATGGAATAAAATTGAAATTCAGCAAGAAAAATTAAATGTGCTAATTTCACCTCTACTTTGCTTTAAAGAGGCGCTGTCACCAGATTCTCAAATCCCTATGTCCTATTGCATGTGATCGGCGCTGCAATGTAGAGAACCGTAACGTTTTGTTTTTTTTAAAAACGTTCATTTTTGGCCAAGTTATGAGCTATTTTATATATATGCAAATGAGCTTTGAAATGGACAATTGGGCGTTTTTTTCCCGTTATGTCCAACTGGGCGTGTATTGTCTTTTTTACTGGGCGTGTTTACGTGTATGACGCTGACCAATCAATGACGAGTCAGCGTCATACACTCATCTCCATTGATTTACACAGCAGCGATGTGCAGCCGCATACACAGAGATTAACGTTAATTGAGTGTCCTGATAATGAATACACATGAAATCCAGCCTGGACGTCATGTGTATTCAGAATCCTGACACTTCTGAATCTTTTTTTTGAGATTTCCAGCAAGGGAAACGAAATCTCGTTTACCTCCGTAATCTCGCGAGATTACGCGTGGCTTGCGGGAATCTCACAGAAAAGATTCAGAAGTGTCAAGATTCTGAATACACATGACGTCCAGGCTGGATTTCATGTGTATTCATTATGAGGACACTCAATTAACGTTAATCTCTGTGTATGCGGCTGCACATCACTGCTGTGTAAATCAATGGAGATGAGTGTATGACGCTGACTGGTCATTGATTGGTCAGCGTCATACACGTAAACACGCCCAGTTAAAAACACAATACACGCCCAGTTGGACATAACGAAAACGCCCAATTGTCCATTTCAAAGCTCATTTGCATATATATATATATATATATATATATATATATATATATATATATATATATATATATAAAATAGCTCATAACTTGGCCAAAAATGAAAGTTTAAAAAAAAAACAAAAACCTTACGGTTATCTACATTGCAGCACCGATCACATGCAATAGGAGATAGGGATTTGAGAATCTGGTGACAGAGCCTCTTTAATTCCTGTGAAATGCCTAAAGGGTTAAAAAAAACGTTCTAAATGCGGTTTTGAATACTTTGAGGGGTCTAGTTTTTAAAATGGTGTTTTATTGGGGTTTCTAATACATAGGCCCCTCAAAGCCACTTCAGAACTGAACAGGTACCTTAAACAGCAATTTCTCATTTTTAAGAAAATTTAAAAAGCCTTTTTTTTTTTTATGTTCTAAGCCGTGTAACGTCGAAGAAAAATAAAAGAATGTTTAAAAAAACGATGCCAGTCTAAAGTAGACATATGGGAAATGTTAATTAGTAACTATTTTGTGTGGTATAACCATCTGATTTACAAGCAGATGCATTTAAATTTAAAAAAAATGCAATTTTTTCTAAATTTTCTTTAAATTTATCCATTTTTCACAAATAAACACTGAATATAAAATCGACCAAATTTTACCACTAACATAAAGCCCAATGTCTCACGAGAAAAAAAAAATATCAGAATCGCTTGGATAAGTTTAACCCCTTAAGGACGCAGCCTAGTTTGGGCCTTAAGGCTCAGAGCCCATTTTTTAAATCTGACATATTTCAATTTATGTGGTAATAACGTCGGGATGCTTAAACCTATCCAAGCGATTCTGAGACTGTTTTCTCGAGACACATTGGGCTTCATGTTCATGGTAAAATTTGGTCGATATATTTAGTGTTTATTGGTGAAAAATTGCAAAATGTAGAGAAAATTTTGAAAAAAATAGCATTTTTCAGAATTTAAATGCATCTGAGAGGGTTATACCACCCAAAATAGTTACTAGTTCACATTTCCCATATGTCTACTTTGGATTGGCGTTGTTTTTTGAACATTCTTTTATTTTTCTTGGACGTTACAAGACTTAGAACATAAACAGCAATTTCTCATATTTTTAAGAAAATTTCAGAAGCCTTTTTTTTAAGGTACCTCTTGAGTTCTGAAGTGGCTTTGAGGGGCCTATGTATTAGAATCCCTGATAAAACACGCCATTTTAAAAACTAGACCCCTCAAAGTATTCAAAACAGCATTTAGAAAGTTTTTTTAACCCTTCAGGCATTTCACAGGAATTAAAGCAAAGTGGAGTAGAAATTTGCAAATTTCATTTTTCTTGCTGAATTTCAATTTTATTCATTTTTTTTTTTCTGTAACACAGAAGGTTTTACCAGAGAAACACTACTAAATATGTATTGTCCAGATTCTGCAGTTTTTAGTAATGTCCCACATGTGGCTCTACTGCGCTCGTGGAATAAAACACAAGCCCCAGAAGCAAAGAAGCACCTAGTGCATTTTGAGTCCTCTTTTTTATTAGAATATATTTTAGGCAGAATGCCAGGTTTGAAGAGGTGTTGAGGTGCCAAAACAGTAGGAATCCCCAATAGTGACCCCATTTTGGAAACTACACCCCTCAAGGAATTCATTTATGGTTGTTGTTAGCATTTTGACAGCACAGTTTTTTCACAGCACCTATTTCAATTGGGCTGTGACATTAAAAAAAATGAAATTTTTTCCAATAAGATGTAATTTTTTATAAAAATTTCTTATTTTCACAGGGAACAAAATACTCCATTTTGTTGCCCAATTTCTCCTTAGTGCAGCAATACCCCATTTGTGGTGATAAACTGCCGTTTGGGCTCATGGGAGGCCTCAGAAGGGAAGGAGCGCTGTGTGTTCTTTGGAGTGCAGATTTTGCTGGTTTGGTTTTCAGGTGCCATGTCACATTTGCAGAGCCCCAGAGGTATCAAAGCAATGGAAACCCACCAGAAGTGACCCCATTTTGGAAACTACCCATAAATGAATTCCTTGAGGGGTGTAATGTGACCATTTAGACCCCATAGTTTCTTCACAGAACTTATTTGAATTGGGCTGGGAATGAGAAAAAAAAATATTTTTTCTAATAATATGTCATTTTAGCTCAAAAATTCTTATTTTCACAAGAAATTAAATACTCAATTTTGTTGCCCAATTTGTCCTGAGTGCGGCAATACCCCATTTGTGGTGATAAACTGCTGTTTGGGCCCATGGGAGGGCTCAGAAGCAAAGGAGCGATACTTGTTCTTTGGAGTCCAGATTTTGCTGGATTGGTTTTCGGGTGCCATGTCGCATTTGCAGAGCCCCAGAGGTATCAAAGCAATGGAAACCCACAAGAAGTGACCCCATTTTGGAAACTACACCCCTCAAGGAATTCATTTATGGGTGTTGTGACCATTTTGACCCCATAGTTTTTTCACAGAACTTATTTGAATTGGGCTGGGAATGAAGACAAAATTATTTTTTTCAAATATTTAGTTTTGGCTGAAAATGTCTTATTTTCACAAGAAACAAAATACCCCATTTTGTTGCGCAATTTGTTCTGAGTGCCGCAATACCCCATTTGTGGTGATAAACTGCCGTTTAGGCCCATGGGGGGGCTCAGAAGGAAAGGACCACCATTTTGCCTACTGGGGATTTTCTAGTGCAAAGTCATGTATGCAGAAGCCCCTGAGGTACCAGTACAGCTGAAACCCGCAAGAAGTGACCCCGTTTTAAAAACTACACCCTTAAGGCATTCATCTAGAGGTGTAGTGAGCATTTTGACCGGAGATATACACCCCATAAACTGTAATGTGGGTTCTCCCGGGTATGGCAATACCCTACATGTGGCTGTTATCAGCTGCCTGGGCACACAGCAGGGCCCAGAGGGGAAAGACGAGGGGGGATAAGCTGTGCGGAGTGCATCAGGGTAAGTAAAATTGAGGTAAATTATAAACCAAGGGATGTATGATAAATTTTAAAACACTCTTTCATACAGAGCTCTGGTTATTCGGGACACGTGTCACATTGATATATTGTGTCATCCCTTATCCCCCTCTTATAGCAGACCTCTTTTGACTTTTTCCCTTCTTGCCAGTTTGGGGAACTTCTCCTGTAAAGTGTTGCCGCACTGGTACAATGCGTGTGGCCCCGCTTCCAGAAGTACTGGGTGCCCCCCCTTCTTGGTCCCTAAAGAGTAGGTTCTGGATAACCACCTCTTGAAATTCCAGGAAAGTTCCCGTCTGGCCTGCACATCGACGTAGCACGTACGCATTGTACAAAGCCATCTGTATGATGTGCCCGGCCAGCGTCTTATACCACACCGCATGGCGCTGTAGGGCTTCAGGATTTGATCTGACAAGTCCATCCCTCCCATGTACCTATTGTAGTCCAGGATGCAGTCTGGTTTGGGGGTGGCCTTTCCTTCATATATCCTAAACCTGTAGGTAAACCCTGATGCACTCTCACAGCTTATACATCTTCACGCCATACCTTGCCCTCTTACCTGGCAGGTACTCGCGGAATTGAACCCTCCATTTAAAATGTACCAGGGACTCATCAATAGAAATACACTTCTTGGGGGTGAATGCTTTGGAAAACCGGGCACTGAAACGGTCTAATAGGGGTCTCCGTTTATACAAACGGTCACGGTCTCGGGGTGGGCACTGCTCATTATCAGTATAATGTAAGAAGCTAAGTATTGCCTCATTTATTTATTTTTTTAGGTTCCAGTTCAGTTCTGAAGTTGCTTTGAGGGGCCTATATATTAGAAACCCCTATCAAACACCCCATTTTAGAAACTAGACCCCTCAAAGTATTCACAAAAGCATTTAGAAAGTTTATGAACCCTTTAGGTGTTTCCCAGAAATTTAGAGCAAAGTAGAGTTGAAGTTGACATTTTTTTTTTGTCAGAAAATCCTCTTTATTCCATTTTTTTTTTACAACGCAATTGGATTTATCAGAGAAACGCAACTTAATACGTATTGCCCAGATTCTGCAGTTTAGAGAAATATCCCACATGTGGCCCTCGGGCGGTAGTGGACTGAAGCACCGGCCTCCGGAGCAAAGGAGCATTAGTGGATTTTGAGCCCTCTTTTTTATTAGGCACCATGTCCGGTTTGAAGAGGTCTTGTGATGCCAAAACATTGGAAACCCCCCAAAAGTGACCCCATTTTGGAAACTAGACCCCTTGAGGAATCCATTGTAGTTTTCTTGGGGTGCATGCGGCTTTTTGATCAGTTTTTATTCTATTTTTAGGTGGCGTGGTGACTAAAAAACAGCAATTCTACTATTGTTTTTTTATTCTATTTTTTTACAGCGTGCACCGTGCGCTATAAATGACATATTCACTTTATTCTGCGGGGCGATACGATTACGGCGATACCATTTGTTTATAGTTTTTTTTTTATGTCTTATGGCGTTTGCACAATAAAATACGTTGGGTAAAAAATCATTCACTTTTTGTGTTACCTTATTCGAAGAGCCAGAACTTTTTTATTTTTCCATCAATAATGCCGTGCGAGGACTTATTTTTTGCGTAACGAACTATAGTTTAGATCAGGACCATTTTTAGGTACATGCGACTTTTTGATCTCTTTTTATTCCATTTTTTGGGAGGTGAAGTGACCAAACAATTGTGATTGTGGTACGGTTTATTATTATTTTATGGCGTTCACCGTGCGGAATAAATAACGAAATAATTTTGTAGTTCAGGCCGTTACGGACGCGGCGATACCAATTATGTATAGTTTATTTGTTTGTTTATATATTTTTATTAATAATAAAGGACTGATAAGGTAAAAAGGGGGATTTTTACTTTTAATACTTTTAAAACTTTTATTTTCTTATTTTTACACATCTTTTTTTTTACTGTTTACTTTGTCCCACTAGGGGACTTGAGGGCAGGAGGCCCTGATCGCTATTCTAATACACTGCACTACATGCGTAGTGCAGTGTATTAGAACTGTCAGCTACTCACTGACAGCAAGCATAGTGGGTCCTGACGTTGTCAGGACCCATTAGGCTTCAGTCTATGGCATAGCCGGACGCCATTGTTTGGTGTCCGGTTGCCAGTCACCATCGCCGGCCGCTATCGTGTAGCAGGCCGGCGATGGCAGCTTAACCCCTAAAAAGCCACGATCTCTATAGAACGCGGCTTTTAAGGGGTTAATCAGCGGGGACACAGCGATCGGTCCCCGCTGTAGGAGCTGTGACATCTGCTGTACGAGACAGCAGCTGTCACTACTCCTGTAAGTGTCGGGAGGACGGCCGAAACGGCCGTTACTCCCGAGACGTACTATTAGGTCATGGAGTGCGAACGCTATAGTTACCATGACCTAATAGTATGTCAAGGAGCGGGAAGGGGTTAAGCATTCCGAAGTTACCACATAAAAAGAAAAATATGTCAGATTTGAAAAATAGGCTCTGAGCCTTAAGGCCCAAACTATGCTGCGTCCTTAAGGGGTTAAAATAAAATTATTATTGTATTCTCTTAAATGCATAGCTTGTTGCATATTTACTTTCATATGAATTTAGTAACGCTTTGAAATCTTATTGATATAAATAAATGTTCATCACTCTAAGTCCCCATTTATCAAAAAGCAGTGATAACTAGGATGTTGTAGCGGTTATAGAAAATCTGTTATTGGCTCTCCGTTGTCGCTCCTCTCCCTTTGACCTTGTTCACAAAGAACATTTTATCAGGCAGAAAAATAAGGGGTCAAAATTCCTTCAGTAGTTTTGAGGCAGTTTTCGTTAGCACTTTTAGGCTTTTTTTTAATAAGCAAATGCAAAAACCATTGTCGTTTCTCGGACAAAATCCGCATCCACAGAAACTCAAAACAAACAAAAAAAAAAAACACTTCAAAACAAGCAGCGCAGTTTTCTTCAGCCTCCCATTGATTTCAATAGTGATTGAAAGGCGGAAACCGCTGCTAGATATAGCATGTCGCTTTTTTCTTCCCGCCAGCGGTGAAAGACCGCACGGGCCGGGTTTTTTGGCGCGAATACCGACCTGGTTAACTAAGTCTTAGACTATTTATCTTCATGCTGCTGCTCCAAATGTCAGAATCTGTGCTGCACATGCTCAGTCGTGAGGTTCCCCCTCTGAAGACGAGTGGAGGAAGTTCACTACTGGATGCAGGACAGTTTTGCACTGTGCCCACTAAGTGTTAAAAGGTTCATGAGTGGGCTCACTCTCCTGAAAAGACTGGAGCACAAAGGGTTAATAAGGTCTTTATTCCCAGTGATCAGACTGAATGGAAGGCTGTGAATACCAGGGTTGTGCTGTAGTGCCCTGTACTTATGACACCATCTCCCGCTCTGCTGTGCAATCCTTCTCCCTGCTCCTATATCCCCTTCCCCCTTGGCACCCAGCCAATTTGCTTAACTGGCATAGTGCCACTGTGCCATGTCAGCAATGGGCTCAGAATGATCAGACGCTGCGCTCCTCCGCCCTCCTCGCCTGGCCACCGGGGAAACAAGAGCGCTACAGGGTGATCAGTGGTGGTGTTTAAACGCCCACTTGGCCAAAAAGTAGAAAACACGCTTAGTTGTTCATTAACAAACTCATTAGCATAAAGCTAATATAGGCCATAACTCCGTCAAAAATAATCGTTTTTCTAAATAAAAAACACTGCTGTAATCTACATTACAGCGCCGATCACATTATGTACAATATAGGCCACTTATAATGTGGTGACAGAGCCTCTTTAAATGACCCAGTGACAGGTGATCTTTAAATCATCCCCGATTGTGGGTGCCTGCAGTCATCTCCGAACTTTTAGAGAGAACAGGAAGACAGTATTAAACAAGTACTTAAAGAGGCTCTGTCACCAGATTTTGCAACCCCTATTTCCTATTGCAGCAGATCGGCGCTGCAATGTAGATTACAGTAACGTTTTTATTTTTAAAAAAACGAGCATTTTTGGCCAAGTTATGACCATTTTTGTATTTATGCAAATGAGGCTTTCAAAAGTACAACTGGGCGTGTTTACAGTAAAAGTACAACTGGGCGTGTATTATGTGCGTACATCGGGGCGTTTTTACTTCTTTTACTAGCTGGGCGTTCTGACGAGAAGTATCATCCACTTCTCTTCACAACGCCCAGCTTCTGGCAGTGCAGACACACAGCGTGTTCTCGAGAGATCACGCTGTGACGTCACTCACTTCCTGCCCCAGGGTCCTGCATCGTGTCGGCCACATCGGCACCAGAGGCTACAGTTGATTCTGCAGCAGCATCAGCGTTTCCAGGTAAGCAGCTACATCGACTTACCTGCAAACGCCGATGCTGCTGCAGAATCAACTGTAGCCTCTGGTGCCGATGTGTCCTCGCTCGTCCGACACGATGCAGGACCTGTGAGTGACGTCACAGCGTGATCTCTCGAGAACACGCTGTGTGTCTGCACTGCCAGAAGCTGGGCGTTCTGAAGAGAAGTGGATGATACTTCTCGTCAGAACGCCCAGCTAGTAAAAGAAGTAAACACGCCCAGATGTAACACACATAATACACGCCCAGTTGGACTTTTACTTTAAACACGCCCAGTTGGACTTTTGCAAGCCTCATTTGCATAAATACAAAAATGGTCATAACTTGGCCAAAAATGCTCGTTTTTAAAAAATAAAAACGTTACTGTAATCTACATTGCAGCGCCGATCTGCTGCAATAGCAGATAGGGGTTGCAAAATCTGGTGACAGAGCCTCTTTAAACCCTTAAGGACACTGCCAATTTTGTCTTTTAGGACATAACAATTTTTGGATATTTTCCTCTTTGCATCCCGTCACTCAAAACTTTTTTCTTTTTTGCTTGACGAAGCTGTATGAGACCATTTTTCACAGGACGAGTTGTACTTTATGTAGGTGGCATTTTTTGATACATTTACATTACTGTTTAAGTTATATACATTTTTGGCAAAAATGGAGAAAAAAAAAAAAGGAGCAGTTCTGCTGCAGTTTTCAAACTTTTTTTACAGCATACACCAACAATAAATTATGCTATCAATTTGTTGTGCAGGTTGTTACGGTCATGGCGAAATCAAATGTGTATATATTATTTTATGTTTTGGGATTTTATAAAAGTTCATTAATGGTAAAAAATTTGCATTTGTGTGTATTTATTTTTACCCAACAACTTTCTTTTTCTAAATTATTATTATTTTTTTAATCCCATAGGGGGATTGTTAATCTTTATTTTTTCATATTTTAACTTTAAATGTACTGGCATATATTTATAGGACAATAAATCAGCCTCTGTGCTAATAGTACACAAGCAATTAAGGCATGCCGAAGTATGCCCCAACAACAGGAAATCTGGTCAGACAGCCCTGGGGTCCTTCAGTGGACCCTGGGCTGTCTGGTCATACAAAGTATGTCCCTCCATCGCGTCGCAGGAATTCCCTGTGACGCAATCAAAGGGTGGTCCCCCTTCTCATTTTTGAATGCCCTGATCAACTTTAATTGCGACATGCAAGAGGTTAATGGCGGAGATAAGAGGTTTCTCTAATCTCCGCCGTTAGAGTAGAGCTGTGGCTGTGACCATCCTTCCCAACTAAAGAAAACTCTTCTCACCCATCTACGGATGACACAAATTGGTCATATGTGTGGGTTGTTGTTGTTATTTATTTATTTTTTTGGGGGGGCTGGCGGCACTCCTAAGAATGGCTTTTATTTTATATAGCTATGGGCATTGCTTAGGCATATTTTATTTTGCTTTGGCAGTATTTTGTTAGAAACTGCTGCAGTATTTATTTTGTCATTTGGTTAGTTATACACTACTGGGGTAGTTTTTCACCTTCCATCCTGATTGTGGTTGGTCCTCCTGGTTTCATACTGTCTAGCTCAGACATGGGCAAACTACGGCCCGCGGGCCACATACGGCCCATTAGGCTTTTTAATCCGGCCCGCCGAACTTGTCCAAATCATAGTAAAAACCTCCTTTTTTTTTCCCCTTTCCCTGCAATGCCAACGTTTTCCCAATAGATGGCGCACTCAAAACACATTGACCGTTGTCCTTAACGCCGAAGGACGGATATATCCGTCCTCAGCAGCTGCTAGTTCGCGCAGGAGGACGGATATATCCGTCCTGTGATGGCGCGGGTACTGCCAGTGTACCCACGCGATCAGCGGCAGGAGCACGGCTGTTATACACAGCCTGGCTCCTGCTGCAACTGCCGGAATCGAAGCGCGCGCCGATTCCGGCAGTTTAACCCATTAAATGCCGCTGTCAATAGTGACAGCGGCATCTAATGTGTTTGACAGAGGGAGGGAGCTCCCTCTGTCACCCGATCGGCGCCCCCGCAAACAAATCGCGGGTCGCCGTCGGGTTTCCATGACAGCCGGGGGTCTAACAAAGACCCCCAGGTCTGTCTTCCGCAACTGCCTGTTTGGCGATGCCGGAGGCATGACCTAACAGGTTGCCTGTCAGTTTTACACTGACAGGCAATAATGCTTTGGTATACTAAGTATACCAAAGCATTATATATGCGATCGGCACATCGCATAGTGAAGTCCCCTGGTGGGACTTAAAAAAAAAATGTCAATCAGTTAAATAAAGTTTGTTGAAAAAAAATAAAATAATTACAGTCAAAATCAAATAAAACTACTTTTTTTGCCCAAAAAGTGGTTTTATTCAGTAAAAGTGTCAAAACAAATCACACATACACATATATGGTATCCCCGTGATCGTAACAACTTGACCAATAAAATGAACACATTAATTAAACCGCCGGATGAACGGCGTCCAAAAAACCCGCAAAAAACAACGGCAAAATTCTCTTTTCTCCCATTCCCCCCATAAAAAATAAAATAAAAGTTAATCTATAAGTCCTATGTACCCCAAAATAGTACTAATGAAAACTACGCATTGGCCCGCAAAAATCAAGCCCACATACGGTCACATCGACGGAAAAATAAAAAAATGACGGCTCTTGGAACGCGGCGATGCAAAAACAAGTAATTTTTTTCTAAAAGGGTTTTTATTGTGCAAACATAGGAAAACATATAAAACCTTTACATATTTGGTATCCTCGTAATCGTGCCGACCCGTAGAATAAAGGTAACATGTTATTTATGCTGCATAGTAAAGGGCATAAATTTATAACGTGAAAATTAATGCTGGAATAGCTGCTTATTTTCAATTCTCTCCTAAAATAAAGTTAATAAAAGTTAATCAATATATTGTAAGCATCTAAAAATGGTACAATTACAAAATACAACTCGTCCCGCAAAAAACAAGCCCTTATACGGCTATGTCGACGTAATAAAAAAAAAGTTACGACTCTTGGAATGCGACCATGAAAAAACAAAAAATAATCCTTGGTCATTAACGTGCAAAATGGCCCGGTCATTAAGGGGTTAATGTGGCGCGTATTTCTCTTTATTTCACTTTAATTTTCACTTCGTTTCACGTCACCATTAAGCCCTTCGGTTTTCAAAGAGTACAATATCAGCCGTCACTTTGCCACGAAGCATGCAAACTATGCTAGCAAGCAGTCAACACAAGAACGGGCGGCTACTGCTCAGAGGTTGGCAGCTAATTTACAGAGTCAACAGAACTTTTTTCTTGATAAATCACAGTGCGTATGTTATTTTAATCTATTTACATTTCCTCCTCCCAGTATCTGCGAAATAGTATGTAAATGCCATATCTTGCATATTCCTTGAGACAAATTTATTAACTGATAAGGGCTATTTTTCACATTTGAAAGACAGTTAATAAATTGGGTTGTAGTGTTCTTACTGTGCTATGAGGTTTGCACACACTACATTTAATGCTTTAGTATATCCGGCCCAAACACTCCCTCCAAATGCTCCTGGCCCGGCCCCTCTGTCAAATTTTAGAACCCATTGTGGCCCGCGAGTCAAAAAGTTTGCCCACCCCTGGTCTAGCTGCTGTGGAATGAGATGCAGAGTGTTCATTTCCCCAACAGCATCAATGAATGTTAGTTTGGTCTACCAGAGCGAGTGACGCTATTTTTTTTCCAGTCGCTCTCCTTTAGATACTAAGAGATAGGGTTCCATCATTACTTGAGGCAGGTATTTTTGAGATTTTCACTTTATTTTTTTTCTCCCCACCTTCCAAAAGCCATAAGTTTTTCATTTTTCCGTCGATATAGCCATATGACAGCTTGATTTTTGCAGGACGAGTTGTAGATTTTAATCGCCACCATTTATTGTGCCATACAATCTAGTGGGAAACTAGGGAAAAAAGTTATTTGTAAGGTGGAATAGAAAAAAAAAACAGCGCTTCCTCAATTTTATTTTTTTTTGGGGGGGGGGGCGCTTTTGTTTTTACGACTTTTACTGTGCGGTAGAAACTATATGTTAACTTTATTCTGTGGGTCAATAAGACTACGGCGATACCACATTTATTTACTTTTATGTTTAACTACTTTCACAAGGAAAAAACGGTTTAAAAATAAAATTTGCGTTTTGTCACCATATTCTGAGAGCCATGACTTTTTTTTTTCGTTGATGGAGCGGTATGAGGGCTTACTTATTGTGCAGAGAGCGGTCGTTTCTATTGGTACGACTTTGGGGTACGAGACTTTTTATTCCATTTTGTTGTGGGAAAAAAAAACAGCGATTCTGGCGGTTTCATTTTTAATTTTTCACGTCATTCACTGGGCGGGCTAAATAATGATATTTTGTAATAGTTTGGACTTTTACAGACGCAGCGATACCAGTTATACAAATTATTCATAAATTTACCAAAAAACAAAAAAAAAAAAAATTATTTACTGTATTTAACTTTTTTTTACTAGTCCCCCTAGGGGAATTGAACCAGCGATCATTGGATCGCTTGCATGACATACTGCAATAGAAGTACAAAGATGGCAGAATTGGGGGCCTTCATTAAGCCCTCAGGCTGCCATAACCAGCTGCATGATCGTGGGGTGGCCGATGGCATGTCGGAGGGCACTGCCCCCCTGGTCGCTATTAATCTAAGGGGTTAAATGAGCGGGATTCTACTCGAGCAGGAACACGCTTGTTACACTGAAGTGCTGGCTGTAAAATAGAGCCACCACGCTCCTACTTTGGAGCGGGCACAGCCCGTGAGCCCGCTCCATACTCCCCTGCCAGATGTGCACCGTATACGCCGGTGGACGCCCGGAAGGTGTTAATTGCATTTTTCTGTTAAAATTTAGTTTTATCCATGCAAATTCTGTGTGCAGTTACTGCCACTAGGTGTCTCCCTTCCCGTAATCTGCTGTGCACCTCCTGTAGTCAAGCAAAATCCATCCCTAGTTAAGACAGACTGCAGAAGGTGGTGGTGCGTCTCTTCACTGTCTGACAATAAAAGTCTATAAAGAGGGGAGCAGGGAAAGAAAAAAAAGACACAGACGCTGAACATACAAGTCTATAGAGAGGAGAGGGGAAGAAAGAGATGGTAGAAGGAGCAAAGTGAGTCAGACAGAAACACTGCCCGTAGAAATCCATGGAGAGGGGAGGGGGAGTAGGGAGTAGAGAGGAGACTGATGCCAATATAAGTCTATGAGGATGGGAAGGGGCAGGAGAAGGGTGGCAAAGACCGAAACTGCAGCAACTGGTAAGCGTTAGAGCCAGTTCACACGTGCAGGATTTTATGTGGATTTGTGTTGTGGAATACGCAAAGCAAATCCGCTTTACTGTACAATGCAAGTAGATGGATTTTTACAATTCCAAACCACATGCAGCGTATTTATACATCGCGTATTTATAAAAGTGGATAGAAATGTTAAATCCGCAGCATGCCCACTCCCCGTCGGATTGAAAGCATATTAATTGCAGATTTTCATTATAGAAATCAATTAGATGTTAAAATCTGCAATGAAATCCGCACCATAAGAAATACGCACTTGATGTTGTCTAAAATGCAGATTTATATGATCAAATCCTGAACGTGTGAATTGACCCTAACTGTCTCACCCCAGTGCTGGATTTATTCCCAGTAAGCCGGATCGAAACATTGCCTGCCTGTGGGGTGAATAAACACAAGTTTTTTTCATCCACTACTTTTGGAGTGCTTACTCCATTCCTTTGCTTGCGGTTTAGTCTGAGCCTAGTAGGAGTTACACCCACCACTAGCTGTGCTGCTTCACGCCACCCACACACACACACACACACCTTTTTTTTTTTACACATACATATTAGGGATGTCACAATATCAGAATTTGAACTTTGATACCGATACTTCGTGTAGTATTGCGATTTCGATACCAATTCGATACTTTGCCAACAGTAATAAAAAAAAAAAGTTCTTCTGCTTTCTGATGTGAGGCACGAGGTGTGATGATTTTGAATGTGCCTCACATTAATAGTAATTAATCCCATCATGTTCTCAGTCATAATGGGTTAATGTGTAAGGTACATGATGGGGTTAATTACTATTAATGTGATGCACATGGAGGTTAAATTCATCATCGCACCTCGTGCCCCACAATAAGTGAAAAAAAGCAGTGTTTGTTATTTTTTTACAGCGTACACATCATAAATGATGCAAAAAAATTGTTGAAGGTTATTTTTTTTAATTTAACATTACTTTATGTTTTTACTTTAATGTACTGACATATCTATATGCCAGTACACAGGCAGTTGTTAGGACATACTAAGGTATGTCCTAACAGGAAATATGGTAAGACAGCCCTGGGTCCTTCAAAAGACCTTGGGCTGTCTGCCCATATATGTTATGTCCCTCAATCGCGTCACAGGGATTCCGGTGATGCGATCCCAGGGGCATCCCCCCTTCTCACTTATCCCTGAATGCTGCAGTCAGCTTTGATCGCAGCATTCAGGAGAACAGCGGCGTAGAGGAGAGGTTTTTCTGACCTCCGCCGTTATACAGCAGAACTGCGGCTGTGTAATACTGTCAGGAGCGAGGCAATGGCTGTAAGGGCGCGTGCGGTCAGCATGAGGTGATGCGGCCGGCAATGCACTAATGAGCGACGGTTCAGGCACTGAGGACAGAACATGGGGGTGTTTTGCAGTGCGCCCGCCATGTTCTGTCCTCATTGTCGAAGCGCTTGCCGCATCATATCATCCGGACGACGCGCACATGTCAGGAGCGGGGCAATGGCTGTATTACACAGCCGCAGCCCCGCTCTCATACATTCATGTGTTACTATACTGAGTGGCTGCGCAGCTCAGTATCGAAATACATGAAATAATGGTATCGAACCGTTTAGGGATGCACAGTATCGAAGTTTCGATGCATCGTGACGCGCGCGCACGCACGCACGAGAGTGCATCCACCCCAAATTTGCAGCATAAATCAATGAGGTTGCTTTACCACATTGCCCATGCTGCAATTTTGGGAACTGCTCCCTCTAGTGGCCAGCACATGGAAATATTATAAATTAGAATCTAATTTATAATATTTCCTGACTTGTGAAAAAAATGTAAAAATGAAAACAATGTGTAATCACTTAAATAATAAACTGAAAAAAAATAATTCTAGCGACACATTCCCTTTAACAAAAGGATCTAAACGTATTCTTTTTGTACAATAAATGTCAAGAGTAACATGATGCAACAGGACAGGCATTTTGTATTATCCTGTTTTAAAGGTACCTTGTTTTATCTTTCAACAGAATGCAAAATGTGTGACGGAGGCTTTAATCCATGAATGCACCACAAAGGACACATCTGTAGGCTATAATATTCAACTGTGCAGAGAGAGGGGTCTATTGCACTGAAATATGAAAAGAATTTGAGCAGTATATAAAAAAAAAAATGAAATAATAATTCGCTATATTCTTTAATTTTTTGGCGAGTTTTGTTTTTGTCTAAAGTTTTTTAAAATTTTGTCTAAAGGACATGAATATGCCACAAATGTCTCAAACACGGGTCCCGCACCTATATCGATAACAAGGGTCATCCTAACCCAGTCTCGTCTGGTGAGGTGGCCACTGGCTGCGGATTCCAGACGGGGACTAAGTGTGTAGAGAGGGCCTCGCAGGTGAGCGGCTCTCTCCATACTGTACTATGAGAGTTATGAAAACAGTCAAGCAGAGTAGAGGAGCAAGGTTTCAGATTAACTGAACACTTGCATGCATCTATCTACCTTGATATTGTACTGTCTGGAGGCGCAAATATGTTTAAGTGAACCCAGCATAACACAATATGATACAAAACATGCCTGAAGGGCTGTGAGCATTAAGTTAAAGGGTAACTAAACGTTCAAACTTCTGACATCTCATAGTGACATGTCAGAAGTTTGATTAGTGGGGGTCTGAGCACTGTGGCCCCCGAAGAATCACTAAAACTAAGCGGCAGAAGCGCTTGTGTGAGCGATGAGTCGCTTCGTTGCGGTTCAGCTTTTCTCGGAAAGCTGATGTAGCGGTGTATGGGAAGTCTATGGGCCCGTACACCACTACATCGGCTTTCTGAGAAAAGCCGTACAAAAAAAGAAGCGGCTCAGCGCTCACACGAGCGTGTCTCCTGCTACGTTTTAGCAATTGGTGGGGGTCTCAGTGCTCAGGCCCCCACCAATCAAAACTTCTGACATGTCACTATGAGACGTCAGAATTTCGTTGAACAAATAGTTACCCTTTAACGCTATGTGACATAATAGTCCGTCACCGGTGTTGTCCTGTTAACGCAAACTGACAGACTATTACGTCAGCGCATTAACAGGGTACTGTGTCGGCAGACCGTTTTAAAGCAGTGATCGCTTTACGCGATCACTGCTTCAAGGCAAGGACCGGAGCTAGTCTCCGATCCGACAGATTTAACCCCTTAGTTGCAGCGCTCAAAAGAGCGCACTGGATCTATGGTGTTTAGAAGCAGATCGGAACCCTGCAATGAAATCGCGGGGTTTCCGATGACCGCTCCGGCAGACCGGAAGCCTAAGGCTATGTTCACACGGGGTATTTTGCCGAGTTTTTTGACGCGGAAACCGCGTCGCAAAACTCGGCAGAAACGGCCCGAGAACGCCTCCCATTGATTTCAATGGGAGGCATCGGCGTCTTTTTCCCGCGAGCAGTAAAACTGCCTCGCGGGAAAAAGCGACATGCCCTATCTTCGGGCGCTTCCGCCTCCGACCTCCCATTGACTTCAATGGGAGGCAGGAGAAAGCGTATTTCTCGCTGTTTTATGCCCGCGGCGCTCAATGGCCGCGGGCGAAAAACGGCGCGATAATTGCCGCGAAAATCGGCGTGCAGGGAGAGGAATATCTGCCTCAAAGTTCCAAACGGAATTTTGAGGCAGATATTCCTCCCCCAAAATACTCCGTGTGAACACAGCCTAACAATGGCCTCCCGTCTGCCAAGTATGGAAGCTTGCTAGGTCCCACCCAGAGGCGGGACCTAAAAGGCATCCGGCCGCAGTAACAAGATGGCGCAGGCCATCAGAAGTTTTTACCAATAAAAACTACAACCCGTCCCACAAAATAAAGCCCTTACACAGCTTTTTTTGACTGAAAAAAAAAAAAAAAAAAGTTCTGGCTCTCAGACTATAGCGACACAAAATGTGCAGCGTGATAAGATCGGGCACAATTTACCAGTGCGACACTGGCCACATATCTCTGAAACATTATTTACCTCATTATTATACCCGGTTATTATGCCCTGATGTACCCTGCACAGCTTACATATGCCCCCACATTATAAACTGAAATACCAGTAAAATTCCAAACAGAACTGCCAAGCAAAATCTGCGGTCCAGAAGCCAAATGGCGCTACCTCTGAACCCTACAGCGTGCCCAAACAGCAGTTTACGTCCACATATATGGCATGTGGCATGGCCATACCCGGGGGAACCAGCTTAGCAGTTTACGAGATGTGTGTCTTCGGTGGCACAAACTGGGCACAAAATATTGTGCACTAAAATGGCATATCAGTGGAAAATTGAAATTTTCACCACTCCCTTAACGTTGTAAACAATCAGATTTTAAATTTTGTTTTTTCCTCCCCACCTTCCAAAAGCCATAACTTTTTTATTTTTCCGTCACTATAGTCCTATGAGGGCTTGATTTTTGCGGGACGAGTTGTAGTTTTCCGTAGCGCCATTTATTGTGCCATATAATGTACTAGGGAATGGGGGAAAAATAACTGAGGTAGAAAATGAAAAAAACAGCGATTCCGACATTGTTTTTTGCACTTTGTTTTTACGGAATTCACTGTGCAATTAAGACAAACATATTAAAGAGGCTCTATCACCACATTATAAGTGCCCGATCTCCTACATAAGGAGATCGGCGCTGTAATGTAGGTAACAGCAGTGTTTTTTTATTTAGAAAAACTATCTATTTTCACCACGTTATGACCCATTTTAGCTTTATGCTAATGATTTTAATGCCCAACTGGGCGTGTTTTTACTTTTGACCATGTGGGCGTTGTAAAGAGGAGTGTATGACGATGACCAATCTCTCCATTCATGTAATCAGCGCTTAGTGATCTTGCTAGATCAGTATATGCAGTCACATACACACACATTAACGTTACTGAAGTGTCGTGAGAGTGAATGGACATTCCTTCCAGCCAGGACGGGAGGTCTATTCACAATCCCTCCCGACCCTTCGCTAACTTTTGTGTGGGACTTACAGCACAGCAAAGCGTAAACTCGCGAGATCACGATGTAAATAAAAGTTTAGAGCAAAATTACGCTTTGCTGTGCAATTGCGGGGGGCGCGATGAGCTGCTAAAGGGGGTCGCCCCCCTCTTTCTAACAATTTAAATGGCACGGTCGCTATTGACCACGGCATTTAACGAGTAGGATCGGACTAGAGCGCGATCCCGCTTGTTACTGTGAAGTGTCGGCTGTAACACAGCCGACACCCGCATCGTATGGAGCGAGTTTACTCCTTGAGCCCTTTCCATACGTATCCTAACCGGCTAGGACGTAACCATACGTCAAATGTCGGGAAGGGGTTAATTACTAGTGGAAAAACACCTGTGGGGGCAAAATGCTCACTACACCCCTTAAAATGCATTAAGGGATGTAGTTTCCAAAATAGGGGTCACTACTTGGGGGTTTGTTTTACTATTTGACCTCAGAGCCCTACAATTGTGGGCCAATGCTGTGAAAAATCACCAAAATGGACCTCAAATGCATATGTCGCTCTTCACTTCTGAGCTCTGTCATATGTCCAGGAAAATGTTAAATGCCTTGAGGGGTGTAGTTTCCAAAATATGATCACTTCCACTGTACTCTGGTACCTTAGGGTTTTGCAAATGCGACATGGCACCCAAAAACCACTACAGCAAAATCTGCATGCCAAATAGCGCTCCTGCCTAAATTAGATAAATGATAAATTCCTTGAGGGGTGTAGTTTCCCAAATGGGGTGAATTTTGGGGGGTTTCCACTGATTTGGTCCCTCAGGGGCTTTGCTAATGCAACATGGCACCCGAAAATCATTGCAGCAAAACTTGAGCGCAAAAAGCCAAATGTTTCTCCTTCCTTTCTGAGCCCTGCCGTGTGTCCAAACAGCAGTTTATGACCACATGTAGGGTATTTCCGTACTCTGGAGAAATTGCTTTACAAATGTTAGGGTGCTTTTTCTACTTTATTACTTGCGAAAATTAACACAATTCGACATTTTAGTGGAAAAAATGTTGATTGATTTTTACGTCCTAATTCCAATAAAATCTGCAAAAGACCAGTGGGGTCTAAATGCTTACTATACCCCTAGATAGATTCCTTAAGGGGTGTAGTTTCCCAAATGGGGTCACTTTTGGGGGGTTTCTACGGATTTGGTCCCTCAAGGGCTTTGCTAATGTGACATGGCACCCGAAAATCATTTCTGCAAAACTTGAGCTCAAAAAGCCTAAATGGTTCTCCTTCCTTTCTGAGACTTGCCGTGTGTCCAAACAGCAGTTTATCACCACATATGGTGTATTGCCGTAATGGGGAGAAATTGCTTTATAAATGTTGGGGTGCTTTTTCACCTTTATGCCTTGCAAAATGTCAACATTTTAGTAGAAAAAAAATGTAGGTTTTCATTATCACGGCCGAATTCCACTAAAGTCAGCAAGAAAAACGTGCGGTCAAAATGCCCACTATAACCCCTGATAAATTCCTTAGGGGTGTAGTTTGCCAAATGGTGTCTTTTTGGGGGTGTTTCCACTGTTTTGGCATCACAAGACCTCTTCAAACCGGACATGGTGCCTAAAATATATTTGAATAAAAAGAAGGCCTCAAAATCTCCTAGATGCTCCTTTGCTTTGGGGGTCTGTGTTTCAGCGAATTAGCACACTAATTTTTTTTCAGACTATGGTTCTGGGGCCGGCGTTTCGGTCCACTTGGGCCACATGTGGGATATTTCTAAAAAAAACTGCAGAATCTGGTCAATAAATATTCACTTGCGTTTCTCTGGTAAAATCTTCTGTGTTACAGGAAAGAAAGCATTAAAAATGAATTTCTTCAAAAAAAAATTTAATTGGTCAATTTCATCCCTACTTTGCAGTAATTCTTGTGAAACGCCTCAAGGGTAAATACACTTTCTAAATGCTGTTTTGAATACTTTGAGGGGTTCAGTTTTTAAAATGGGGGTTTGCATTGTATGGGGCCCCCCCAAAACCACTTCACAACTGAACCTGTAAAAATAACCTTTTCTTGAAAATTTGAGAAATTTCTGCTAAAGTTCTGAGCCTTATAACGTCCTAGAAAAATAAAAGGATGTACAAAAAACGATGGCAATCTAAAGTAGACATGCGGGAAACGTTAATTAGCATTTATTTTGTGTGGTATTACTATCGGTCTTACAAGCATATACATTTAAAGTATAATAAGTCACGAGAAAATTTCAGAATCGCTTGGATAGGTAAAAGCATTCCAAAGTAATAATATTACCACATAAAGTGACATGTCAGATTTGAAAAATGGGGCTGCGTCCTGAACGTGCAAACTAGTCCATGTCCTTAAGGGGTTAACTAAAATGATTTAACTAAGAAGAAACATAAAAAGCTCACAACTAAACCAGTAATACAGAATAATTTAAAACCAGGTCTACTCAAAGGAATTAAATAAAAGCATACATTAGACATATGAGGGCTACTTACAGCTACTTTGTAAATAATAAATTTCCAGCATTCATGGATTCCAAGGGTAGAGGATGTCCATATTGTATAGTAACCATTCCAACAAGTCAAATGAGGGAGGAGCAGGATGCACAAAGGAAGAAGAGGAAAAACAAGCGAAAAACAAAGTCAGTTGAAGCACATCTCAAGTATATCACAATACAAACACGAATATTAAAAAAAACGTATACAATTTTCTTTATTTTTCGCAGAACATTATTGTACAAATAAACTAAATATTTTGATATATAAAAGTGCTTGAGAGAACATTTTAGTGGGATAGCAATCATAAATAACATCTTTCACATACTAAGACCTCATGCACACGACGTAAAAACACCCGTTATTACGGGTCGTAATTACGACCCGTAATAACGGGCTCAGACTTCTATTGGCCACGGGTACCTTCCCGTTTTCTTACGGGAAGGTGCCCGTGCCGTTGAAAAAGATAGAACATGTCCTATTTCAGGCCGTAATAACGGCACGGACAGCCCATAGAAGTCTATGGAGCTCCCGTAATGACGGGTGGCTACGTGTGTGCACCCGTCATTACGGCAGTGTTGCTAGGCGACGTCGGTAAATAGTCACTGTCCAGGGTGCTGAAAGAGTTAACTGATCGGCAGTAACTCTTTCAGCACCCTGGAGAGTGAATTCCGATCAGAATATAGAGCAAGCTGTAAAAAAAAAAAAAAAAAAGAAGTTCATACTTGCCGAGAACTTCCTGCTTCCTCCAGTCCGGTCTCTCGGCCGTTGCCTTGGTGACGCGTCCCTCTCGACATCCGGCCCGACTTCCCTGGATGACGTTTCAGCCCATGTGACCGCTGCAGCCAATCACATGCCAATCACAGGCTGCAGCGGTCACATGGACTGCCGCGTCATCCAGGGATGTCGGGCTGGATGTGAAGAGAGGGACGCTTCACCAAGACAACGGCTGGGTAAGTATGAATTTCTTTAACTTTTATTACAGAAAGAGCTGTCCCTTCTCTCTATCAGTGCAGGATAGAGAGAAGGGCTGCCGATTAGTGCAGTGCTATTTTGCAGCCAAAAACGTGCCCGTAAATACGGGTGGAATACGGGTGACACCGGACCCATATTTACGGGCACGGGTCCGTAAATACGGGTGCAAAACGGGTCGAATACGTGTGACACCGGACCCGTGTTTACGCCAGTATTTACGGGTGGGAAAAAATACGGTCGTGTGCATGAGGCCTAAGTACATGCTATCTACATCTGTCCGAGTGCTCCAGTAAAGACCACCATGTTCCTCATATACGGACAGATTGTTCCAACCTTGTATATGAACATCCTATATTCGAAATCTTCATGCCCCCCAAAACGGAGGCCAAGTCTATCTACATTTTGCGTTACATGAAGAACCCATAGAAGCTATACTTGAATAAAGTGTATTTTGCCCAAATAGGCTTTAGATTTGCCATTCAATGGTATATTCATTCAAAAAAAATCAAAGTTTCAAATATAGTAGAGATCCTCACAAAAGAATGTGTTTTACATATGCAAATAAGAGGGAAAAGGAAGGACAACAACACAAATGCCTGCAATGTTGTCATTGTAAAGATTTTTGCTAATTACTAACCTTCGGTTACAAGGTTAGCGCAATGATTTTCTTCAATGTGGAAGCTGACAGTATATCCATATGCATTCTAAAAATGTTAGCAAATTTCAAAGGCTACTGAATCTATCCCTAATAGTAAGGCCACACATTGTATATATGCTGCAAAATTTGTGAGATTAAGATTATTACCCCCTAACGACATATGACGCAACTGAATGAAGCGGGCTAACAGACTTCGCCCACTCCTTACTCAGCAGGTGTCGGCTTTATGTTACAGTCGGCACTTCACTGTAACAGCCAGGATCGGAGAAAAAAAAAAAAAAAACATCAAACCCAGCCGATTAACTAGTTAGGTGCCATGATCAATAGCAACCACGGCATTTAAGAAATTAGAAGGTGCCACCTCCGTTAGCAATTCGTGGGGGCAGATGGACTATCACGGGGTGTTGATGGTTGTTATGGAAGCATAGGGGCCTAATGAAAGCCCCCAGGTCTGCAGTTTTGTGGTATTAGGCCCTGGTAAAACAGGTAAAAATTGGAATGCATAAGTAGTGCAGTGTATTGCACCAGCAATCAAACTATTACTTTTTCAAGTCTACTAGGGGGACTAATAAAATAACATAAAAAATTATTGTTGTAAATAATAATGCAAAAACAAAATACGTTTTTAATAATGTACAAAAAATTTATATTAAGTTTAAAAAAAGAAAACCTTTTCACCCTAAAGTAATGTTAAAAAAAGAACTAAAAAAAGAACTAAAAACATAATAATTGGTGTAGCTGCGTCCGTAAAAGTCCAAACTGTTACAATATAACATTTATCCCACACGATGAGCGGTGCTAAATAAAAACTAAGAAAACTTAATTTCTCAAATTACAGCTTAAAGAGGCTGTGTCACCACATTATAAGCGTCCTACCTCCTATATAAGGAGATGGGCGCTGTAATGTAGGTGACAGCAGTGCTTTTTATTTTTAAAAAATTCATTTTTCTCCACGTTATTGAGTTTCTCAATGGACAACTGGGCGTGTTTTACTATTGACCAAGTGGGCGTTGTACAGAGGAGTGTATGACGCTGACCAATCAGCATCATACACATCTCTCCATTCATTTAGTCAGCGCATAGGGATCCTTTTAGATCAGTATGTGCGGTCTTATACTAACACATTAACAATACTGAAGTGTTTAGACAGTGAATAGACATTCCACGGCATGTCTATTCACGATCTGTGCACTTCGTTAATGTTTCTGCGGTAGTTACAGCAGAGCAAGCGTAATCCCACGAGATTACGCTGTAAATGACAGGCTACAGCGAGATTACACTTGCTCTGCTGTAACTACCACAGAAACATTAACGAAGTGCAGAGATTGTGAATAGACATCCCGTGGACTGTCTAAACACTTCAGTATCGTTAATGTGTTCATATAAAACAGCACATACTGATCTACAAGGATCCCTATGCGCTGACTAAATGAATGGAGAGAAGTGCATGACGCTGATTGGTCAGCGTCATACACTCCTCTGTACAACGCCCACTTGGTCAATAGTAACACACGCCCATTTGTCCAATAAGAAACTCATTAGCATAAAGCTAAAATTGCTAATAACGTGGTGAAAATAGATAGTTTTTTTTTTATAAAAATCACTGCTGTCGCCTTCATTATAGCGCCGATCTCCTTATGTAGGAGATAGGACACTTATAATGTGGTGACAGAGCCTCTCGGCCAGTCCTTTGTGGGTCCTAGACCGTTAAAATGGTTGGACAGGTTATTGTCTCAACTGACACCGGTCATTAAACCAATTTCATTCATATATTAAAAAAAAAAAAAAAACATGTTTTTCGATCCCTCTTCCTCTGCATATTTTATTAAATTATGGGAAAGGGATCTAAATAGAACCTTATCTGACACTGAATTAACCACTTCCCGACCGCCCACTGTATATTCACGTCGGCATTTGCTGGGCTCTTTGCAGCGCCGACGTGAATTCACGGTGGGTGTTAAAAGCGTGATCCGGGTGTCTCAGAGCAGCGCCGACACCCGGATCGCGCTGTTAACCCCTGCCTCTGGTCTCGGAGACATGACCGGGACCTAATTGGTTCAGGTCCCGGTCATGTGATTGCAGGGAAAGTTTGTTGCTACAACAAACTGGAAAGTTTGTTGCTACAACAAACTTTCCAGTGGACCGATTACGGGTGCTGCAGTCAATTATAAGGCAGAACCGGAGGCCATACAACGGCCCCTGGGTCTGCCATGCACCGCAGCCTATGAGAACCAGCCGGAGGCCGGTACTCATAAGCTTCCTGTCAGTGTGACGCTCAGCGTCACTGACAGTTTATAATACGTTACACTACCTAGGTATGTATTATAGCAGCTATCAGTGCTGCCAGTCTTCAAGTAAAACAAGTAAAAAATAAAAGTAATAAAAATGTTTTATAAAAGTGTAAAAACAAGTTATAAAAGTTACAAAAACAAAAAATGCTTTTTTTTCCTATAAGAAGTCTTGTATTATAGGGAAAAAATTAAAATGTTAAAAAAAGTACACATATTTGGTATCACCGCGTTCGTAACGACCTAAACTATAAAACGATAATATTTTTACCGCACGGTGAACAGCGCAAAAAAAATAATTAAAAAACAATGTCAGAATCACAATTTTTTTGGTCATCAACCCTCCAAAAATATAGAATAAAAAGTGATCAAAAAACAAAGCCCTCGCCATATTCTGCAGGTGTCCGCTGCGTATTACAGCTGACACCCGGGACTAATGGACAGGAACAGCGATCGCGATGTTACAGGAGCCTGTAAAAATGATATTATACTGCAATACATTAGTACTGCAGTGTATTGTGTCAGCGACCTAATGATCGCTCGTTCAAGTCCCCTAAAGGGACTTTGGGAGGTTTCCACTGTTTTGGTACTTGGGGCTTTGCAAATGCGACATGACACCCGAAAACCATTCCAGCTAAATTTGAGCTCCAAAAGCCAAATATTGTTCCTTCCCTTCGGAGTCTTGCCGTGGGTCCAAACAGCAGTTTATTACCACATATGGCGTATTGCTGTAATCAGGACAAATTGCTTTACAAATTTTGGGGTGATTTTTCTCCTTTATTCATTGTAAAAATTAAACATTTCTATGTTTTTTCAGGAAAAAGTAGATTTTCATTTTCACGGCCTAATTCCACTAAATTCAGCAAAAAAAAACTGTGGGGTCAAAATGCTAACTATACCCCTAGAAACATTCCTTGAGGGGTGTAGTCTACAAAATGGGGTCAATTTTGGGGGGTTTCCACCGTTTTGCTTCCTCCAGGGCGTTGCAAACGCGATATGGCACTGAAAACCAATCCAGCAAAATCTGCGCTTCAAAATCCAAATGGCGCTCCCTCCCTTCTGAGCTCTGCCGTAGGTCCAAACATCAGTTTAGTACCACATATGGGGTATTGCTGTAATCGGGAGAAGTAGCTTTACAAGTTTTGGGGTGCTTTTTATTCTTTATTCCTTGCAAATATTTTTTTAAATATTTTTTCAGAAAAAAAGTAGATTTTCACTTTCACAGGCAAACTCCAATAAATATAGCAGACCACCTGTGGGGTCAGGATGCTAACTATACCCCTAGAAAAATTCCTTGAGGGGTGCAGTTTCCAAAACCATGTCAATTTTGGGGGATTTCCACCGTTTTGGCACTACAAGACCTCTTCAAACCAGACATGGTGCCTAAAATATATTCTAAAAAAAAGGAGGCCACAAAATCCACTAGGTGCTCCTTTGCTTCTGAGGCCGGTATTTCAGTCCATTTTCACACTAGGGCCACATGTGGGATATTTCTAAAAAAAACTGCAGAATCTGGGCGGCAATAAATAGTGTTACGTTTCTCTGGTAAAACCTTCTGTGTTAAGCTGGGTTCACACGAGCACATTAACGTCCGTAATGGACGGACGTATTTCGGCCGGAAGTCCCGGACCGAACTCAGTGCAGGGAGCCGGGCTCCTAGCATCATAGTTATGTACGATGCTAGGAGTCCCTGCCTCTCTGCAGGACAACTGTCCCGTAGTGTAATCATGTTTTCAGTATGGGACAGTAGTTCCACGGAGAGGCAGGGACTCCTGGCGTCGTACATAACTATGATGCTAGGAGCCCGGCTCCCTGCACTGAGTTCGGTCCGGGACTTCCGGCCGAAATACGTCCATCCATTACGGACGTTAATGTGCTCGTGTGAACCCAGCCTTACAGAAAAAAAATGTATTACAAATGAATTGCAGCAAAAAAAATAACGTCAATTTCCCCTCTACATTGCTTTAATTCCTGTGAAACGCCTAAAGGGTTAAGAAACTTTCTGAATGCTGTTTTGAATACTTTGAGGGGTGCAGTTTTTAATATGGGGTGATTTATGGGGTCTATCTAGTATATAAGGCCCTCAAAGTCGCTTTAGAACTGAACTGGTCCCTGTAAAAATCGCCTTTTGACATTTTCTTGAAAATGTGAGAAATTGCCGGTAAAGTACTAAGCCTTGTAACGTCCTAGAAAAATAAAATAATGTTCAAAAAACTATGCAAATATAAAGTAGACATATGGGAAATAGTAACTAGTCACTATTTTGTGTGGTATTACTAATCGGTGTTACAAGCAGATACATTTAAATTTAGAAAAATGCACATTTTTGCAATTTTTCTAAAAATTTTGGTGTTTTTCACAAATAAATATTGAATTTATCGACCACATTTTTCCACTATCATAAAGTACAATATGTCACGAGAAAACAATCTCAGAATAACTTGGATAGGTAAAAGAATTCCGGAGTTATTTCCACATAAAGTGACACGTCAGATTTGAAAAAAAATCGGCTGTGCCACAAGGCCAAAACAGGCTGCGTCCTAAAGGGGTTAAAAACTAGACCCCTCAAAGCATTCAAAACAGCATTCGGAAAGTTTAACTCTTTAGGAGTTTCACAGGAAATAAAGCAAAGTAGAGGGGAAATGTACAAATAATTATTTTTTTTTTAGCCAATATTCATTAATAAAAAAAATTCTTTAAAGAGGCTCTGTCACCAGATTTTGCAACCCCTATCTGCTATTGCAGCAGATCGGCGCTGCAATGTAGATTACAGTAACGTTTTTATTTTTAAAAAACAAGCATTTTTGGCCAAGTTATGACCATTTTCGTATTTATGCAAATGAGGCTTGCAAAAGTACAACTGGGCGTGTTGAAAAGTAAAAGTACAACTGGGCGTGTATTATGTGCGTACATCGGGGCATGTTTACTACTTTTACTAGCTGGGCTTTGTGTATAGAAGTATCATCCACTTCTCTTCACAACGCCCAGCTTCTGGCAGTGCAGACACAGCCGTGTTCTCCAGAGATCACGCTGTGTCGTCACTCACAGGTCCTGCATCGTGTCAGACGAGCGAGGACACATCGGCACCAGAGGCTACAGATGATTCTGCAGCAGCATCGGCGTTTGCAGGTAAGTCGATGTAGCTACTTACCTGCAAATGCTGATGCTGCTGCAGAATCAACTGTAGCCTCTGGTGCCGATGTGGCCGACACGATGCAGGACCTGTGAGTGACGTCACAGATCTGCACTGCCAGAAGCTGGGCGTTCTGAAGAGAAGTGGATGATACTTCTCATCAGAACGCCCAGCTAGTAAAAGTAGTAAACACGCCCCGATGTACGCACATAATACACGCCCAGTTGTACTTTTACTTTTCAACACGCCCAGTTGGACTTTTGCAAGCCTCATTTGCATAAATACAAAAATGGTCATAACTTGGCCAAAAATGCTCGTTTTTTAAAAATAAAAACGTTACTGTAATCTACATTGCAGCGCCTATCTGCTGCAATAGCAGATAGGGGTTGCAAAATCTGGTGACAGAGCCTCTTTAAAAAGAACAGAGCGCTATTTGACTTTTGGAGCTCAAGTTTTGCTGGAATGGTTTGCAGCGCCAAATCACATTTGCAAAGTCACTGAGGGACCAAAGTAGTTCAAACCGCGCAAAAGTAACCCCATTTGGGAAACTACACCCCTCATGGATTTTATCTAGCGGTATAGTGAGCATTTTGACCCCACTTTCTTTCTGCTGAATTTATTGTAATTGGGCAGAAAAAATTTAAATCTACAATCTTTCCACTAAAATGTTGAGTTGTTTTTAATTTTCACAAGGAATAAAGGAGAAAGGAAATAAAGGAGAAAAAGCACCCCAACAATTGTAAAGCAATATCTTCCGAGTACTGCAATACCCCATATGGGGTCATAAACTGCTGTTTGGACACACCGCAGGGCTAAGAATGGCAGGAGCACTACTTGGCATGTAGATTTTGGTTGATTGTTTTTTGGGCGTCATGACGCATTTGCAGAGCCCCTGAGGTACCAGTACAGTAGAAACCCCTGAGAAGTGACTCCTTTTTGGAAACTATACCCCTCAGGGTAACCATCTAGGGGTGTAGTGAGCATTTTGATCCCACAGATGTTTCATAGACTGTATCAGAATGAGGCAGTCTCAAAAATACGTAGTTGAGGCCAATTTATTTTTTCACAAGGGGTAATAGGAGAAAGAACAGCACACAATTTGTTACCGAATTTCTGCAGAGTATGGCAATACCCCATGTGTGGCCCTAAACTGCTGTTTGGGCACATGGCAGAGCTCAAAATGGAAGGAGCGCCATTTGGCTTTTAGAGCGCATATTTTGCTGGACTGGTGTACGGGCGCCATGTCGCATTTTCAGAGCTCCCTTTGGTACCAGAGTAGAGTGGAAACCCCTGAGAAGTGACCCCATTTTGTAAACTACACCCCTCAAGGCATCTATCATTTGCCTGGACATATGACAGGGCTTAGGCGTGAAAGAGCAAATGCTCAAGCGAGGCCTATTTTGGTGATATTCGCAGCATTGGCCCCAGATGGCATGGCCCCCAAGTAGTGACCCCGATTTTGGAAACTGCACCCTCAAGGGGTGTAGTGAGCATTTTGACCACACAGGTTTGTTTGTTTGTTTTTGTTTTTTATTAGAAATGAATGCTCAGTGGATGGTGCAAAGTGAAAATTGCCATTTTCCACTGATCTGCCATTTTAGTGCACAATATGTTGTGCCCAGTTCGTGCCACTGAAGACAAATACCTCAAACTATTAAGCGGGTTCTCCCGGGTATGGCGATGCCATATAGGTGGACGTAAACTGCTGTTTGGGCACGCTGCAGGGCTCAGAAGGGAGGGCGCGCCATTTGGCTTTTGGAGCGCAGATTTTGCTTAGTAGTAGTTTTGTTTGGGGATTTGCTGGTATTTCAGTTTACGATGTGGAGGTATAGGTAAGCTGTGCGGGGTACATCAGGGCATAATAATGCGGTAAATAAATAATAATTCATAGATATGTGGCCGGTGTCGCACTGATAAATTATGCCCAATCTTAACCGCTTTTAGAACACACTGCACATTTTGCGTCGCCATATTCTGGGAGCCAGGACTTTATTTTTTCTCCACCGGAGCGGTGTGAGGGCTTATTTTTTGCGGGACCATCTGTAGATTTCACTGGTACCATTTTGGGGTACATGCTATTTTTTTGATCACTTTATTTCATATTTTGGCAAGCAAGGTGACCAAAAACCATCAGTTCTGAAAAGTTTTTGGTTATTTTTTTGTTTTGACGGCGTTCGCCATGCATGACAATTTTACTTTATTCTGGGGTCAATACGATTACAGCGAACCAATACGTATATTGATTTTTTTATGTTTTACAGCGCCTGCACAATAAAATCCAACTTGTTTCAAATAATTTATTTTTTGTGTCACCATATTCTTTGAGCCATAAATTTTTTATTTTTCCGTCAAAAAAGCTGTAGGATGGCTCGATCGCTGGTTAAAGTCCCCTAGGCGGACAAGTAAAACAAAAGTAAAAAAAAAAGCACAACTGTAAAGTAAAATTTTTTTTAAAGAAAACAAAACCGTTTTCCCTCAAGCACAATGTACAAAAAATAAAAAGCTAACATAACTGGTATCGGTGCGTCCGTAAAAGTCTGAACTATTACAATATATCATTATTTAGTCCGCACGGTGAACGCCGTAAAAAATAAAAAATGTAAAAACCGTCAGAATTGCTGTTTATTTATTGGTCCCTTCAAAAAATTTTAATAAAAAGTGATCAAAAAGTCTCACGTACCCCAAAATGGTACCAATATAAATTACAGCTCGCCCCGCAAAAAAAGAATAATCCCTCATAACGCTAAAATCGACGGAAAAATTTAAAAAGCTCTCAGAATATGGCGACAAAACTAAAATTTTGTTTTTAACAAACCGTTTTTTGCTTGTAAATGTAGTAAAACAAAGAAAACCATATAAATTTGGTATCGCTGTAATCGTATTGACTCGCAGAATAAAGTTAACATGCAATTTTTACCGTACGGTGAACGCCGTAAAAACAAAAAACACCCAAAAGTTTGGGGAAACCGCTGTTTTTTCCTATTACATCCCATTTTTTTTTTCTTGTTTCCCTCTACATTACATGGTACTGTGAAAATCTACAACTGGCCGCGCAAAAAACAAGCCCTCATACGGCAATAGCCCAGCTCCGGTCCTTGCCGTTAGAGCCGGATGTTAGCTGTGACAAACAGCTGATACCCACGCCCGTGGCAACCATTATGGTTGCCGACAGGCTAGAAGCCACTTAGTTGCTAGCTCCTGCCCTGGCAGTACAGCGGGGTGTCTGAGCCAGCGCCATCACATACACCTTCTCAAGGAGCTATGATTGGTCAGTCTGCTGTGACTGACCAATCATATCGATCACCGGCCGGGGAGTGCTGTGATTGGTCCGCTGCCGTCTTACTGTGCCGATCAACTGTCAAGCAGTTGATGGCACAGTTCTATCACCCGGTCCTTTTTAGCCAAGACGCACCGGTACGTCCCGATGCCTTAAAGCACTGCAATACAGGATATACCGATGCGTCCTGGTGCGATAAGGGGTTATGTCCCGAGCTATGCTCAGACTGCAGTAAAAAGGACCTTACAGTATAGCCCAAGCACAGCTAGGGAAGTGTGAGTGAAGAGGGAGCTGCTACACTATAGAACGTATATCCGGTCAAGAATCTTGACTTTAAAACAAGACCGAGGTCGCAGATCTAGTTGCAATCAAGCCTAAACTAGAGCAGCTTGAAGTGGGAGCTGCTTACACTGTACTTGCAGCTCTCAATACAGCCTGTGCGAAGAGCAGAAGATGTAAAGTGCAGTGAGTGGAGGGTGGTGTGATCCTTCTCCTGTCCCTCTAAGGATTCAGAGAGAATACTTGTCAAATATGGTAGTCTTTTTATATATTTGTTTTATTTACTCCATGACCGAGGCTTGAATAGTATCGCCGTATTCATAACGACCCGTACTATAAAATAAATATGTTATTTATACTGCTCTGTATATGTAAAAACAAAATAAAAAACGCCAGAATAGAAGTGAATGGGAGTTACGAAAACAGCGTATTTCATCGAGTAACTTCCGACCACCCCAACCCGGAAGTAGCCGGAAGGCAGCGGAAGCCAAGTAAGGTAGAACAGGTTTCAGGGGGCCCTATTCTAGAGATAGGTGCGGATCCCAGAGGTGGGACCCACATCTATTGGACATTTATGGCATATCCTGTTAATATGCCTTAAATGTCCAAGTTATGCACCAAATAGATTCACGAGGCAAATTCAAAATCTACAATTACAAAAAAAAAAATCACGAGACATTTTATGGAGGCTTTTCACAATTTTAATGTGACTATTAGGGGGTTAATATTGCAGCCGCCCAGAGGTCTCCCCTGCAGAGGACATTGTGAGAGCATAGGTATTCACCCCTTTTGCTACGAAGCCCCTAAATATAATTAGTTGATGAGGTACCCCTGTGTGCAGTGCCACATCGTCAGTATAAATACACCTTTCTAAAATGCTCAGAGTATGCAACACCACTAAGGCTTCGTGCACACTTACGTCACCGTCTTCACGGCCACTTTTGACGGGTCCGTGAACTCGTTTTAGCGGCCGTGTGGTTTCCGTGTGCACTCCGTTTTTCCGTATCCGTGCGCCGAGCATGGTACTGTCCAGGGTGCTGAAAGAGTTAATGGGCTGCACTGATCGGCGGTAACTCTTTCAGCATCCTGGACAGTACCATGCTCGGCGCGTGGAAAATAAAATTTTAAATGTAATAAAAAAAATAAGTTCATACTTACATTCCTCCTGTCCGGCCTCCAGTGATGACATTCAATCCATGTCGCCTCTGCAGCCAATCACAGGCTGCCGCGACACAAAAGTACGTCGGACTGGAGGAAGAAGAGGGACTCATCACCAAGACAACGACCGGGTACGTATGAAATGCTTTTTATTTTATTTTTAATCTGCAGCCTTTTTTCCCTATCAGTTATTGATAGAGACAAGTGGCTGCCGATTAGTTTAATATTTTTCTAATGTTATTCTGCCCGCCCAGCGGTTGCTAGGCAACGGCTCCGTCACACACTGACGGCACACGGATGCCTTCCGTGTGCCTTCAGTTTTTTTGACGGCCCCATTGACTTGCATGGGCCTCACGGTCACGGAATCCCGGACCAAAGTAGGACATGCTCTACTTTGGATCGGAAAGGAGCAACGGACCCTCAAAAAAACTGAAGTGTGCATGGCCCCATTGAAATGAATGGGTTCAGGGTGCTATCAGTGACAAAAACGTATAGCACACTGAAGGAAAAAAACTGAAGTGTGCATGAGGCCTAAGCAAGCAACATGAAGACCAAGGAGCTCTCCGAACAGGCCAGAGACAAAGTTGTGGAGAAGTATAGATCATAGTTGAGTTATAAGAAGAAAAAAAAAGGTTTCTAAACTTTGAACATCCCGTGGTGCACCATTAAATCCATTATAACAAAATGGAAATAATATGGCACAACTGCAAACCTGACAAGAGAACTCAAAATGGAAAGAACATGGCACAACTGCAAACCTTACAAGAGAAAGCCGCCAACCAAAACTTATAGACCCGGCAAGGAGGAAATTAAATCACAGATTCAATAAAGACACCAATGAGAAACGCTGTGTGCAGCGCAAACCCAACAGTTCCCATCACCCTAGAACATAATTTCCGAAGTGAAGAATGGTGGTGGTGGCTGCATCATGGCGTGAACGTGCTTTGCGTCAGCAGGAACTGGAAAACTGGTCAAGATTGAAGGAAAGATGGCTGGCAGTACAGGGCAATTATTGAGGAAAACCAGTTTCAATCTTCCAGAGATTTGAGACTGCGATGGAGGTTCACCTTCAAGCAGGACAATGACCCTAAACATACTGCTAAAGCTGCACTGAAGTGGTTTAACCCCTTAAGGACACGGACAATTTTGGCCTTTAGGACAGAGCAATTTTTTTTAGATTTCCCTCTTTGCATCTCAACGCTCATAACTTATTTTTTGTACGACGTAGTTGTATGAGACTTGGTTTTTTGCGGAACGAGTTGTACTTTATGTAGGTACCATTTTTTGGTACAAATACATAATCGTTTAATTTCTATAAATTTTTATTTTGGCGAAATTGCAGGAAACAAAGCAGTTCCCCTGCAGTTTTAATATTTATTTATTTTTTACACCATACACCGATCATAAATAATGTTATACATTTGTTGTACAGGTTGTTACGGTCGTGGCGATACTAAATATGTCTATATTATTTCATGTTTTGGGACTATTTTAAAAAGATTATAAAAAAAAAAGTGTGTTTGTGTATTTTTTTAGTTTTTATTTATTTATCATTAATTTTTTTTTACATTCATTTAACTTTTTTTTTTTAATCCCATAAAGCGATTTATCATTTTGATTTTGTAACTAATGTACTGGCATAGATCTATATGCCAGTAAATTAGCCTGTTACTGATTGTACACAGGCAGTTGTTAGGGCGCCCTAACAACAGGAAATATGTTCAGACAGCCCTGGGGTCCTTCAATGGACCCTGGGCTGTCTGGCCATATGAGTGATCGATGTGCAGCCCCCTCTCCTTGAACACCGCGATCAGCTTTCATCTCGGCGTTCAAAGGGTTAACGGCGGAGAGAAGAGGTTTCTCTCCTCTCCACTGTCAGAGCGGGGCCGTGGCCATGTATTACAGCCGTTGCCCCGCTCTCGATCGCCCGCAGAGACGGCTGTCACACAGGACGAGAATGCTCGTACTAATGCGCGAAGTACTCGCCGCTCAGGACGAGCATTCTCGTCCTGTGTCGGCAACCAGTTAAAGGGAAACATTTAGATGTTTTGGAATGGTCTAGTCAAAGTCCAGACCTCAATCCATTTGAGAATATGTGGCATGACGAAGATTTCTGTACACCAACACAACCCATCTAATTGAAGGAGCTGGATCAGTTTTGCCTTGAAGAATGGAAAAAATCCCAGTGTCTAGATGTGGTAAGTTAATAGAGATATACCCCAAAAGACTTGTATCTTTAATTGCAGCAAAAGGTGGCTCCACAAAGCAGACTAATGGGGGGGAAGACATTGCATAAAAAAATATTTTGCACCTTTAAAGTGGTAGTTATGTTGTGTAAATCAAATGGTTCAAACCGCTAAAAATCCTTTTTAATTGAACCCCTTAACCCCTAGGCCCACCACGACGCAACTGTATGTCCCGGCAGCCAGTGTCGTAGTAACTATACATCCTTGTGCGCTGAGTGGTTCCCGGTGCACACTGTCGGTGGCAGTGTGCAACGGGGAGGACAGCTGTCCCCATCAGCTGACACTCCCCAGTCACCGGCATTGGACCCGTAAAAGCAGTCCAATGCCGGCGATCGATGTAACCGGTGGATCTGTACAGGTCTACCGATTACATCATTTCTGCAGATAAAGTGTAAAAAAAAACATTCCGAGACTTGTAATTAGTCCCGAAACGGTTACTATAGACAACCCCCCTCCCTGCCCGATGCCCCATGTGACCGACAATAGACCAATAGCAGTGGCCATTGCCGGCGATTGCCTTGGTGGGTGGGTCTGAACAGACCCACCTATCATAGTTCATTCTCAGCCGGGGGCGGGTAAAGGGGCGGGTAAAACCCCCTCCCCCGACAGCTAACGCGCCCCAGTCACCGGCATTGGACCCGTAAAAGTGGTCCAATGCCAACAATCATTGTAATCGGCGGATCTGACAGATCCACCGATTACATCGCTTCTGCAAATAAAGTGTTGAAAACTGTTTCTGGACTTGGAAATAGTCCAGAAACAGTTACTATGGACCCCCCCTGTCCCATGCCCCATGTGACCGGCAATGGACCAATAGCAGTGGTGATTGGGGAGTCTGTTCAGACCCACAAATCACAGTGCGTTTTTCACCCAGGGCGGGTGAAAAATACCGGACACCGGCTCGGATCTCTTAGTTGGTGAAGAGAAGTTGGAGAGATCAGAGCCTGTGTCGTGGTGTGTGCCCCACACAAAGTTAAAATCAGAATCAACCCCTAATTTCCCTATCCCCTGTTCCTAGTGTGTGACCCCTCACACCTCCCAGTGTATAAGGGAGATTTTTTTTTCATCCAATTTGTTGGCGTCAATCCGTAGCGTTGTAGCGTTAGGCGCCAGTCCGCAGCGCCAGTTGGCGTCAGTCCGCAGCGCCAGTCTCGTCACTTGTCAGTTAGTCAGCGTTCGCGTCAGTTAGTAAGTGGTACTAAGTGTTATTAAAAAAACAAGACCAAAAAAAATGATTCGTGTTTAGTGTTTTCTGTGAAAAAAAAACGTAGTGTGTCAGTGTTAGCGTTTAGTGTTTTAGTGTGAAAACACAATCTTTGTTATACAACGGTTTGTTACGGGTGTATAAACTACATATATATTTACATACAAATTAATAAAATGGCTGTGAAGCGTTACACCGCTGAAGAGGTGTATGCCATGTTCGCATCCGATACGGACTCAGCGAGCGGAGAGGAACCAGAGTTCTTTCTCTCGTCGTCCTACTCTAGTGACAGCGAGGAAGCTCCTCGTAGTCGCAGGAGGATTAGTGCCCAGGTTCTGCCTGACCCTGAAACTGCCGTTCTGCCTGACCCTGGTACTGCCAGCAGTGATTGGTCACCCCCAACCAATTACACCCCCCAAATCCCAGAATTTACTGCTGTGGCAGGAATTCATGTGCAGACGGAAGGACTGGCTGTAATTGTCTATTTCAAATTGTTCTTTACCGACAATTTGATAGCGCTTATGGTGGACCAAACCAACCTCTACGCCCACCAATTTATAGCCGAACACCCAAACTCGTTTTATGCCCAGCCCAATCGTTGGCAACCAACTAATTGTGCAGAAATGCAAAAATATTGGGGGTTAGTCCTCAACATGGGTCTCAAAAAGCCCAAAGTGAGATCCTACTGGTCCACGGACATTCTTTATCATTGTCCATTGTACCACATTACAATGACCAGACCCCGCTTTGAGGCAATCCAAAAATGTCTGCACTTCAGTGACAACTCCCTATGCCCCCCCAGGATGACCCCAATTCCGACAGACTTTTTAAAATTAGGCCCCTCAAACTTTTTTTCCCCAAAAGATTCCCGAAATGCACACCCCCGTCAAAGATTTCAGTTGATGAATCCCTGGTGCACTTCAAGGGTAGGCTGAAGTTTCGCCAATATTTGCCCAATATGCACGCCAGGTACGGGATCAAGGTCTACAAGCTGTTTTCACATGCTTTCCGGATCTATGAGGGGAAAGACAGGACAATACAGCCCCCAAATTGTCCCCCCATATTGTCCACAACAGGCAAGATAGTGCGGGACCTCCTACACCCACTGTTAGATCAGGGGTACAACTTGTACTTTGACAACTGGTACACAAGTGTACCCCTGTTCAAATGTTTAAAGACAAAAAACCTGTGGGACGGTCCGAAAAAAACAGCGGCACCTTCCCAAGATCCTCATTGGCCAATCCCTTGGAGAAAGCAGGGCATTGCTGCAGGATGGGGTCCTGTGTTTGAAATACCGGGATAAAAAAAAAGATATATGCATGCGGACATCTATGCATGATGCCAGCTGCACCCGTCCCCACACGTGGATTCACAACGTCCACAATGAAGCCTGTGTGCATTCAGTCATATAATAAATTAATGGGGGCGTTGACCTGAATGACCAGGTGTTAAAACCGTATAGTGCCATGCGGAAAAGCTAAATTTGGTACAAAAAAATAGTTAGTGTACCTTGTAGAGATGGCACTGTACAATTCATTTTTCATTTTCCGTAAAGCTGCCCACCCGGGTACCTACTTGGAGTACCAAGAAAAAATTATAACATTTCTATTGCTTGGAGACGAGGTGGGGGAAACATCTGCTGCTTCAAGTAGTTCTTGCCGTATCGTTCCTGGGCAGCACTTTCCAAGTGAAGTGCCTGCAACACCAAAAAAACAGCGGGCACAAAAAAGGTGCCGTGTCTGTGCAAAAAGGGGTATCCGTAAGGATACCATATATCAGTGCGACACCTGTCCATCAAAACCCGGACTCTGCATGAAGAACTGCTTCCGCATCTTCAACACCTCCATGGATTAAAAAAAATTATACTTTTGAAACCCCCACAAAACGTGTAACAAAACTAAAAACCCTCATTATACCCCTAGATAAATAACTAATACTATAACAAATGTGTATTATCTGCACAATTTTTTAGGACTATGCTTGTGGCTAAAAATCATCCAAGTAAAAATAAGGCCTCAAAATCCTTGTGGTGCTTCTTCACTACCAGGGACTGCTGTGTGTCCAGACAACATATTTAGACCACTTTGGGGGTATTTCTAAAGTCAGAAGAAATACTCCAATAAATATTGAGGCGCTTTACTTCAATTATATGTTGGGTCTGAAAAATCTGCCCAAAAAAATGGCGCATTTGTAAAAAATTTAACATTTTATTTTTCAAGCCAGAAAAACTATGGGGGGGGGGTCATAAAAGTGATCACACCCCTACATAAATTCTTTGAGGGGTGCAGTTTTCAAAATGGGGTCACTTCACTGTACTGGAGCTCTGCAAACGCAACATGGCATCTGAACACCATTCCAGCAAAATCTGTGCTACAAATTGCGCTCCTCTTCTGAGCCCTGCCGTGGGTTCAAGCAGCAGTTTATAATCACATATGGGGCATTGCCGTAATCGGAAGAAATTGCTTTACAAATGTTGGGGTGCTTTTTCTCCGTCATTCCTTGTAAAAATTTAAAATTCTGTTTTTTTTCAGAAAAAAAATTGATTTTCATCTTCACAGTCTATTTCCACTAAATTCTGCAAAAAACCTGTGGGGTCAAAATGCTAACGATACCACTAGAAAAATTCCTTGAGGGGTGTAGTTTCCAAAATGGGGTCACTTTTGGGGGGTTTCCACCGTTTTCATCCCTCAAGGGCGTTGCAAACACGACATGGCACCGACAACTATTCCAGCAAAATCTGCGCCCAAAAATTCAAATGTTGCTCCTACGTTTCTGAGCCCTACTGTCGGTTTAAACAGAAGTTTATTACCACATATGGGGTATTGCCGTAATAGGGAGAAATTGGTTTACAAATGTTGGGGTGTTTTTTCTCTGTCATTCCTTGTAAAAAATTTAAAATTCTATGTTTTTTTCAGAAAAAAGTAGATTTTCATCTTCACAATCTATTTCCACAAAATTCTGAAAAAAAAAACAAAAACTGTGGGGTCAAAATGCTAACTATACCACTAGAAAAATTCCTTGAGGGGTGTAGTTTCCAAAATGAGGTTACTTTTGGGGGGTTTCCACTGCTTTGGCACCACAAGATCTCTTCAAACCTGACATGCCTAAAATAGAATTTTAAAAAAAGGAGGCCCCAAAATCCACTTGGTGCTCATTTGCTTCTGAGGCTTGTGCTTCAGTCTATTAGAACGCTAGGGCCACATGTGGGATATTTCTAAAAACTGCAGAATCTGGGCAATAAATATTGAGATGCGTTTCTCTGATAAAAACTTCTGTTTTACAGAAAAAAAAAATGTATCACAAATTAATTTCAGCCAAAAAAAAATGAAATTCTAAAATTTCACCTCTACATTGATTTAATTCCTGTGAAACCCCTAAAGGGTAAGGCCTTATTCACACGACAGTGAAAAAAAATGTCCATTTAAAACTGATCAACTGTCAGTTTTTCATGGCCATTTTGCATCAGTTTGTCTCTAAATTTTCATCCATTTCAAGTCCATCTGTCCGTTTTTAATGGCCGTTTTTGACATCCATTTTGCATCAGTTTTTCATGGCCGTTAAAAAAACTGATGAATTTCATTGGTCAGGCTTTTTTTGTCCCAACCCCCTGAAAACAACCAAAGGAAGGTCACATGTTCACCTAGACACTATTTACAGCCTCCCTGTATATGATGCCACACGCCTCCCTGTATATGATGCCACGCGCCTCCCTGTATATGATGCCACGCGCCTCCCTGTATATGATGCCACACCAGCCTCCCTGTATATGATGCCACACCAGCCTCCCTGTATATGATGCCACACGCCTCCCTGTATATGATGCCACACCAGCCTCCCTGTATATGATGCCACACCAGCCTCCCTGTATATGATGCCACACCAGCCTCCCTGTATATGATGCCACACCAGCCTCCCTGTATATGATGCCACACGCCTCCCTGTATATGATGCCACACGCCTCCCTGAATATGATGCCACACCAGCCTCCCTGTATATGATGCCAGACGCCTCCCTGTAGATGATGCCACACGCCTCCCTGTAGATGCCACACGCCTCCCTGTAGATGCCACACGCCTCCCTGTAGATGCCACACGCCTCCCTGTAGATGATGCCACACAACTCCCTGTAGATGATGCCACACGCCTCCCTGTAGATGCCACACGCCTCCCTGTAGATGCCACACGCCTCCCTGTAGATGCCACACGCCTCCCTGTAGATGATGCCACACCAGCCTCCTTGTAGATGCCACACAGCCTCCCTGTATATGATGCCACACCAGCCTCCCTGTATATGATGCCAGACGCCTCCCTGTAGATGCCACACGCCCCCTGTAGATGATGCCACACGCCTCCCTGTAGATGATGCCACACGCCTCCCTGTAGATGCCACACCAGCCTCCTTGTAGATGCCACACCAGCCTCCTTGTAGATGCCACACCAGCCTCCTTGTAGATGCCACACCAGCCTCCCTGTAGATGCCACACCAGCCTCCCTGTAGATGCCACACCAGCCTCCCTGTAGATGCCACACCAGCCTCCCTGTAGATGCCACACCAGCCTCCTTGTAGATGCCACACCAGCCTCCTTGTAGATGCCACACCAGCCTCCTTGTAGATGCCACACCAGCCTCCTTGTAGATGCCACACCAGCCTCCCTGTAGATGCCACACCAGCCTCCCTGTACATGATGCCACACCAGCCTCCCTGTAGATGCCACACCAGCCTGCCTATAGATCGTGCCACATACTCACGGGTGCAGCGCCGTCTCTCCTCTTCTTCACTTGTGGTCACTCGTCTGCACGGGATCTGGCAAGGCAGTGCGACGGGGCGGTGACGTCATCGAGGCGCCTTCAAACCCGAGTGACCACAGACGAGTGACCACACCTGAAGAAGCGCCACAAACGTGAGTATGCCAACGATAGCCAGCAAGGGAACTAGTAGTTCCCTTGCCAGTGCCCATGTAACAGATCCGTTTTTAACGGTTGTTACATGTATTGACAGCCGTTAAAAACGGATCCATTGACTTCTATGGGGGCCGTCTGGCCGTTAAAACGGCCAAAAATAGGACATGTCCTATTTTTTGACGGCCATTATTCACGGGCCGTTAAAAAAACGGCCGTGTGAATGCACCCATAGAACATCATTGTTCTGAAAACGGCCATGTGAAAGCCGTTAAAAGGACGGCCATCACATGGCCGTTTTTCACTGTCGTGTGAAAGAGGCCTTAAGAGACGTTGAGAATTCTGTTTTGAATAGTTTGAGGGGTGCAGTTTTTAAAATGGGGTGATTTATGGTGACTTTCTAATATATAAGGCCCTCAAAGTCACTTCAGAACTGAACTAGTCCCTGAAAAAACAGCCTTTTGTAATTTTCTTGAGAATGTGAGAAATTGCTGCTAAAGTTCTAATCGTTGTAACGTTGTAACATCCTAAAAAATTAAAAGTATGTTCAAAAAATGATGCAAACAAAGTAGACATATGGGAAATGTTAACTAGTAACTATCTTGTGTGGTATTACTGTCTGTTTTACAAGCAGATACACTTAAATTTAAAAAAAAATGCTATTTTTTGCAAATTTTCTCTAAATTTTGGTGTTTTTCACATATAAATATTTGTCGGCCTAATTAAAGTACAATATGTCACGAGAAAACAATCTCAGAATCGCTTGGATAGGTAAAAGCATTCTGGAGTTACCACCACATAAAGTGAGGCAGGATTCACACGAGCGTGTGCGTTTTGTGCGCGCAAAAAAATGCTGCATTTCGCACGCGCAAAAGGTCCATAAAAGCTCCGTGTGTAAGCAGCATATGATGCGTGGCTGCGTGATTTTCGCGCAGCTGCCATCATTATGACACTGTTTGTATATTTATAAAGAGAAAAGCATGTGGTGCTTTTCTGTTGTTATAGTTTTGACTACTGTAGCGTGCGTCCGTGTGCTGTTTTCACGCACCCATTGACTTCAATGGGTGCATGATGCGCGAAAAACTGGCAAATATAGGACATGTCATGAGTTTTACGCAGCGGACACACGCTGCGTGAAAATCACGGACAGTCTGAACAGGCCCAATGACTAACATAGGTCCGTGATTTTCACGCGCGTAGCACGGACGTATTATACGCTCGTCTGTATAAGCCCTAACACGTCAGATTTGAAAAAAATGGGCTGTGCCACATTTGTGAAAAATTGCAAAAATTTAATTTTTCTAAATTTAAATGTATCTGCTTGTAAAACGGATAGTAATGCCACACAAAATAGTTACTAGTTCACATTTCCCATATGTCTACTATATGCTAGCATCATTTTTTGAAAATTATTTTTTTTTTATCTAGGTTGTTACAAGGCTTAGAACATAAGCAGCAATTTCTCATATTTTTTAGAAAAGGTCAAAAGACTCTTTTTTAGGTACCAGTTTAGTTCTGAAGTGGCTTTGAGCGCCTTCTATATTGGACTGGATTTTTTACTTTATTTCTTGTCAAAATTAAAGTCATACCCATTATCGGAAAAAATTGATTTTTCAATTGTACAGCGTAGTTCCACAAAATGCTGCAAAAAAAATCTGTAGGATCTAAATGCCCACTACACCCCTCGATAAGTTCCTTGAGGGGTGCAGTTTGCTAAATAGGGTCACTTTTGGGGGGTTTCCACTGTTATGGCACCACAAGAACTCTTCAAACCGGACATGGTGCCTAATAAAAAAGGGCCTCAAAATCCACTAGGTGCTCCTTTGCTTCGATGGCCTATGCTTCAGCCAATTAGCACACTTCGGCCACATGTGGGATATTTCTCAAAACTGAAGAATCTGGGCAATAAGTATTGAGTTGTGTGTCTCTGGTAAAACCTTCTGTATTACAGAAATTTTTTTTAATAAAAAGTTTTTTCTGACAAAAAAAAATTAAATTTGTCAATTTCACCTCTACTTTGCTTTAAAATCCTGTGGAACACCTAAAGGGTTAATAAACTTCTAAATGCTGTTTTGAGTAATTTGAGGGGTCTAGTTTCTAAAATGAGGTGTTTTATGGAGGTTTCTAATATATAGGCCCCTCAAAGCCACTTCAGAACTGAACTGGTACCTAAAAAAAAAAAAGAGGTTTTTTTTACATTTTATTCTAAATATGATTAATTGCTGCTTATGATCTAAGCCTTGTAACGTCCTAGAAAAAAAAAAAGAATGTCTTACAAGCAGATGCATTTAAATTCTGAAAAATTTAATTTATTTCAAATTTTCTCTAAATTTTGCTATTTTTCAAAAATAAACACCGAATAGATCAAATTTCACCATTAACATAAAGCCCAATGTCTCACGAGAAACCAATCAAAGAATCGCTTGGTTAGCTTTAAGCATTCCGAAATTACCACAAAGTGAAATATATCAGATTTGAAAAATGGGCTTTGAGCCTTAAAGGGAAGGTGTCATGATTTTTTTTTTAATTATTATATTGCTTTTAATAGAATATGAACAAAAATTTTATTTCATTGTGTTCCCATTTTTTACTTTTTAATGTTTTCTGACTTTTACTTCTCTATGGGGGCTGCCATTTTTTTTTCATCTCTGTATGTGTCGATTGACGACACATATAGATATGGAATACGGCACACACAACCCCATAGAGAATGCAAACGGGAGCCGTTCCATTTTCAGTTTTGTGCGCCACTCCCACACAGACCAAAACTAAGCTCGTTCATGTGGACCGGAAGCTGTTGCCGCACAGTAAGATGACTACTTCCGGCCGTGGCTTCCGACCATATGTTCAACGAAGCAAAGGCGCAAGGAAGAGGAGCGTAGACCAGCGGAGGTGGCGGCAGGAGCAGCTAATTTATGTTCGTGTAGGATGTGTGTATTATGTTCGTGTATATGTGTGCGATACGGTCTGCTGAGCCCTGTATCTAATCCTCCTAGCACTGTGCAGTCGCTCAGAAAATGGCAGCACACAGTGTAGGAGGTTTGAAGACAATCCAACCCTTCCTTCTCCTGGAACTAGCCAGAAAAAGGGAGGGGGGGGATTATGTGAGGACACTAGAGGAGAGTGTGTCCACCCCAAATTTGCAGCATAAATCAATGAGGTTGCTTTACCACAGTGACCATGCTGCAATTTTGGGAACTGCTCCCTCTAGTGGCCAGCACATAGAAATGTTATAAATTAGAATCTAATTTATAATATTTCCTGACTTGTAAAAAAAATTAAAACAATCTGTAATCACTAAGGCTGGGTTCACACGACCTATTTTCAGACGTAAACGAGGCGTATTATGCCTCGTTTTACGTCTGAAAATAGGGCTACAATACGTCGGCAAACATCTGCCCATTCATTTGAATGGGTTTGCCGACGTACTGTGCAGTCAACCTGTCATTTACGCGTCGTCGTTTGACAGCTGTCAAACGACAACGCGTAAAAATACAGCCTCGTCAAAAGAAGTGCAGGGCACTTCTTTCAGATGTAATTTGAGCCGTTCTTCATTGAACTCAATGAAGCACAGCTCAAAATTTACGGCTGTCAGAGAAGCCTCGCAAAATGCAAGGAGGAGCATTTACGTGTGAAACGAGGCAGCTGTTTTCTCCTGAAAACAGTCTCGGACGTAAAAGCCTGCTACCGTGTGCACATACCCTTAAAGGAACAGTGTCATCACAAATTATTTTTTTATATGTTAAAGATGTTAGTGCTTTATTAAAAACGTTTATATGTGTGTGTTTGTGTTTTACTTTTTCTTATTTTTACACTTTTTCTTCCCTATGGGGGCTGCCATTTTTTGTTCCATTTCTGTATGTGTCGATTAACGACACATACAGACATGGAATACGGCAGCCACAGTCCCATAGGGACTGCGAACGGGTCCCGTCCCATTCACTTCTGTGTACGGCGTCTGTGTGGGAACTGCGCATGCGCCGCTCCCACACAGTCCAATTTGAAATTGGCGCCGTCCGGCGCCATTTTCCTGTGGACCGGAAGTCGCGGCCGGACAGTAATATTACTACTTCCGGTCGCGGCTTCCGGACTTGTGCACTTGGACCAGCGGCAGCAGACGGAGCGGACGGGCCGGAGGGAGCCACGGCGGCAGGAGCAGGTAAGAGATTTCAATGTATGTTCGTGTTTGTGTGTGTTTACTACTGTATGTAAACCTACTACACTGTGTGTTAGCTCAAAAAATGTGAAAAAAATAACTCGTGAAAAAAATTAAAAAAATTTGAACAATGTTTAATCACCCACACACTAAATGTTTAATTAAAAATAACAAAACATGTTTTTCTGGCAACACATTCCCTTTAAAGGACGGGTGTTGCGAAAAAAAAAATTTTTTATATAATATTGCTTTTAGTATGTTATTAAAATAAATTTTATTTATTTGTGTGTTTGTGTTTTACTTTTTTCTTTTTTCTAACTTTTACTTCTCTATGGGGGCTGCCATTTTGTTTTTCATCTCTGTATGTGTCGATTAACGACACATACTGAGATGGAATACGGCAGCTACAATGCATAGGGCACAATGAACGGGAGCCGTTCCATTGACTCTGCTCTCTGGCTCTGTACTGCGCAGACGCAGGTCAGAGTCACACAGCAGATCAGCTGTTTGCAGGGAGATAGCAGGCGCCATACTGAAGACCAGCTGCACTGCAGGTAAGATGTGTGTCTGTCTGTCCCACTCTCTATCTCACAGACCCCCGCTCTCGTTACCCCCGACGGGCCCCCACCTAACGGCCCGGCCTGAGGCTGGATTTACACAAGCGTGTGCTTTTTGCGCACGCAAAAAACACGGCGTTTTGCCTGCGCAAAAGCCACTTAACAGCTCCGTGTTTCAGCAGCGTATGATGCGCGGCTGCGAGACTTTCGCGCAGCCGCCATCATTATGACACTCCGTTTGGATGTTTGTAAACAGAAAAGCACGTGGTGCTTTTCTGTTTTCATTCATCCTTTTCACCGCTGTTGTGCGAATCACGCGCGTCCCACGGAAGTGCTTCCGTGCGACATGCGTGGTTTTCACGCACCCATTGACTTCAATGGGTGCGTGATGCGCGAAAAACTCTCAAAGAACGGACATGTCGTGACTTTTACGCAGCGGACTCACGATGCATGAAAATCAGGCACCTGTCTAATATAGGTCTGTGCAACGCGCGTTGCACGGACGTATATCCCGTTCGTTTGAATAAGCCCTAAGGGTAAGGCCACACACAATGTTTACAGCTGAAAAATCGGAAGCAGAACGCCTACAAGCATCTGCCCATTGGTTTCAATGGGAAATACGGCGTTCGGTTCCGTCAGGGCGTTTTTTTACGTGGTAGTTTTCCAAAACCGGCACGTAAAAAGACGCCCACCAAAATGAAGTGCGCATCACTTCTTGGGACGTTTTTGGAGCAGATTTTCATTGACTTTATAGAAAAACAGCTCCAAAAATGTCCGTTAAACGCGAGTGATTAAAAAATGGCTGAAAATCATGAGCTGTTTTCCCTTTGTTTAGTATGCGTGTGAACATACACTTAGCCTTTTGATGTGTCCTATAACACCGAAAATGGCTGCCGGACACTGCTTAGCAATTTGAAGACACCTTTTCCTGGCTTGTGGGAGGGGGGGGATGAGATTCCCTCCCACATTTACAGCAGCTGTGAGTCAGGTTGCTTTTGCCTTATTCACCTTGCTGTAATTCTGGGAAGTGCTCCCCCCTGGTGGCCAACATAGGAAAACATGTCAAATTATTATTTTATTTTTAATACTTTCCACCAGAAGAAAAAAGAAAATACAGCAAAAAAACGTAAAAAAAATATAATAGAAATATAATAGAAATAAGTGACGACACTTAAAAAAAAAAAGGTTTAATTTGCGACACATTCCCTTTAAATATAACTCGTTTAAACTGAAAAAAAATATAATAATAATAATAATTTGTATCAACATTCCCTTTAAGGCCAAAACTGGGCTGCGTTCTTAAGGGGTTATCTGGCATTCTAAAATTGATAGCCTATCCTCAGAAAATAGGTGGGGGTTTGACCCTTGCATCACCACCGATCAGCTGTTTAAAGGGGCAGCAGCGCTCAATACAAAAGTAACGGTGTGTGCAAGAACAAACAGAAATGAAAGCCAAAGTAAACCATGAAGAGGCTGCAGCACTCGTAGGAGCAACTGCGGCCCCTTCAAACAGCCGATCGGCACAGGTGTTGAGAGTCGGAACCACGCCAATCTAATATTGATGGCCTATCCGAAAAAAATAGCCCATCGATTTTAAAATCTCAGAGAGGGGCTCAATTTACATTGTTACATGAATTTAAAAATGGGTTTCAGTTGTCTCATGAAGACATCTCCTCTAAAGAGAGAAGCTATGTCAATCAGCCTATTGCCAGGGTTTAGGCTCCTGGAAACTCTGGCAATAAGCCATTATCACAGGCTGGCCATACATTTCCATTGTGGTGACTGCTGCAGTGGAAATGTATTATATATAGCCAATTCTAATTAATGGCCTACTATGGAATACATGAACAGGTAGGGTTAAGCAAGTCCCCAAAAGACATGGATATCTACATGGCTGGTACTGTATCCTGCTCTGGATTTTCCATCACCAAATCCGAACGGAAAATCCGTAGAATTTCAGAAGATACCCAAAATTTATCACAGTGGCGTACGTAGTATGAAAAATTTGCCACATCTTGCTTGACACTTTGCTCTTCCTTATAGAAACTCTTGGTGCACTATAAGCCACACACACCCTTCTCCACTATGCCACGCCCTTTTTCAAAACGTCTAGTAAAGGCGCAAACATCGGTTCTTAAAATTTTTCTAAATTTAAATGTATTAAAATTTGGCACAATTTTCGATACTTTAGCTGAATACGAGTAGTAAATCTGCCCCATAGTTTTGATTTCTCTCAGATATGTAAATCAAGAATTAGGCTAAATAAATGAGGGCACTTTATCTCTGTCCAGAATGAGAATCATGGGAACTCATCTCAGTCACATCTCAAGTTTCAGGGCTGGGCAGACATTAGGAGAAGCAGGCTTATAGCTCTCTGCATGGAGTCCTCCTCCAAATGCTGTAGTTCCAGTGGAACACAAAGCCGTTCGCTTCAGAAGATCAATGCTCAGTAAGAAGTTCCAAAAACACATACCCAAGGACAACTTCACTCCTCAAGCAGCCTGGGATACAATTAAATCTTTCTTTCTGGAATGAGATTTGCATTTCTGTACAACTACATAATCGTCATCCGCTGGAATACGCTATACTGGATCCTCACAATTTAACCCCTTCCCGCCGACGCCCTTTTTCAGATTTTCATTTTCGTTTTTCCTCCCCACCTTCCAAAAGACATAACTTATTTATTTTTCCATGTATATAGTCCTATGAGGGCTTGATTTTTGCGGGACGAGTTGTTTTTCGTAGCACCATTTATTGTGCCATATAATGTACTAGGAAATTGGAAAAAAAATTATTTGTGGGGTAGAAAATGTAAAAAAAAAAAAAGTGAATCCGCCATTGTTTTTTGCGCGTGGTTTTTACAGAATTCCCTGTGCAATTAAAACATGTTAACTTTATTCTGCGGGTCAATACGATTACGGCGATACCAAATATATATCGTTTTTTCTGTATTTTACTACTTTTACAAGTAAAAACCTAAGTGTAGAAAAGAAAATTTATTTTTTGTCGCCAAATTCCGAGAGCCATAACTTTTTTATTTTTCCATCGATTAAGCGCTATGAGGGCTTATTTTTTTGCGGAATAAGCTGTAGTTTTTAATAATACCATTTTGGTGTACATGCAACGTTTTGATCACTTTTTATTACATTTTTTGTAGGAGATGAGGACCAAAAAAATTGCGATTCTGGCGTTTACATTTTTTATTTTTTTTTACGGCGTTCACCGTGCGGGGAAAATAATGATATATTGTAATAGTTCAGACTGCGTCTGAGGCACCTTCCGCAGCATTCTGCGCTATTTTGTCTGGCAAACTATGGAAACCGGACAGAAGCCATTAGGGTAAGGCCACACGGTGCGTCGTTGACACGGTTTTGTTGCGTTTGAAATCTGCATGCCGTCAACTGCATGTGTTTTTGTCTCTGTAATGCTGCAGTTCTGTTGTGTTTTTGAAGGAAATAATTGATGGACATTGTTTTCGCTCGTGTTGAAGTTTGTTAGGTGCTGCCTGTATATAGTTCATTACAATGCATTGCAGAACTGTTAGCAAAAACGCAAGCAGTTCAGCAACAACTTTGGCAGCGCGGTCATTAACGATGTGCAGTCGGACATTATGAAGATGCCGTTAACTGCACAAAAAACACATTGTCATAGAATAGCAGCAGTCTGTCCGTAACCAAAATGTCCCCATTGACTTCTATTGAAAAATTACTTGCTGCTGTTTAAAAACGCAACATAAACGCACCGTGACCGCACCGTGTGGCCTTAGGCCTAGGCATAATTCACAAGAGTGTGTTCGATCCGTGATATACGGTCCGTATGTAGGCCGCATTTCCCAGACCGAACACACTGCAGGGAGCCGGGCTCCTAGCATCATAGTTATCTATGACGCTAGGAGTCCCTGCGGGACAACTGTCCCGCACTAAAAACATGATTACAGTACAGGACAGTTGTCCGGCAGCGAGGCAGTGACACCTAGCATCATAGAGAAGTATGATGCTAGGAGCCCGGCTCCCTGCAGTGTGTTCGGTCCAGGAAATGCGGCCGACACACGGACCGTATATCATGGACCGAATACGCTCGTGTGAATTAGGCCTTAAAGTCAATGGGTTCCGCCCGGTGTTGAATAAAGCGGCACAGCTTTTTCTGAATATATATATATATATATATATATATAGTAGAATAAGTACTGCAAAATATGAAAGTGTGAACCTAGTCTTCTCAGTAAACGTGTAGAGTGCTACACAAGGTGCGGCTACACAGAAAAAGGCAATGTGCGTCAACTGAATAAAACCACTACAAACGTTGCATAAAATCGCATGTGGGATTTACATGAGATGACGTGGTTTTTTTTTCTTCATTTTTTATGATTAAAGATTGGGTAAAATAATAAAATGTGATGCAGCAGTCGCACAATGTCACTGATGTAGTTCATTATTTTCTATGAGGCTAAGTTCACACACCCCATTTACGGACGTAATTCGGGCGTTTTAATCTCGAATTACGTCCGAAAATACGGCACCAAAGCGTCGGCAAACATCTGCCCATTCATTTGAATGGGCTTTACGATGTTCTGTGCCGACAGTCATTTTTTTTACGCGCCGCTGTCAAAAGACGGCGCGTAAAAAGACACCCGCGTCAAAGAAGTGCCTGTCACTTCTTGAGACGTAATTGGAGCCGTTTTCCGTTGACACCATGGAAAAACAGCTCCAATTAAGTCCGTAATGGACGCAGCAAAAAGCGCCTGCACTTGCCATTACGTCTGAAATTCCGGAGCGGTTTTCTCCTGAAAACAGCTCCGTAATTTCAGCCGCAACGGAGGCTGCCGTGTGAACATACCCTGGGGGTTATTGTAGCAGTTTCTCTATACATCACATGTTGCATATGTTATGACGACACAACGGCTCTCTATAACCTGTGTCATTGCGATGAGTAGTCGCATGATGGTTGCATCTTACATAGTAAGGAACTACTTCAACTGTTGCAGTGCACACTAAATAAACAACACATTTAAATCAGTACTGGGTACAACATCTATAAGGGTATGTGCACACACACTAATTACGTCCGTAATTGACGGACGTATTTCGGCCGGAAGACCCGGACCGAACACCGTGCAGGGAGCCGGGCTCCTAGCATCATAGTGATGTACGATGCTAGGAGTCCCTGCCTCGCTGCAGGACAACTGTCCCGTACTGTAATCATGATTACAGTACGGGACAGTTGTCCTGCAGCGAGGCAGGGACTCCTAGCGTCGTACATAAGTATGATGCTAGGAGCCCGGCTCCCTGCACTGTGTTCGGTCCGGTACTTGCGGCCTAAATACATCCGTCAATTACGGACGTATTTAGTGTGTGTGCACATACCCTAAGAATACTCCGCTCTTCACCGTATGGTTGCTTCAACTTTTTCAACCCAGAAAGTATGAAGTCTAGCTACGAACGTATCAATCTTCAGCAGACAAAAGCGATCGCTGGTAACATTTAAACATTGCAGGGTAGAAAATAAATGATTATCAGCCATTTAATCCATTTGACAGCCGTCCTGTAAAACTATACGAGTCGTACCATGCCTGCTTTTCCTGATAGCCTAGTCCTCATTGTACATATGGAGAGGATATATCCTCAGACATTTCATTCAGGTACTAGTGACCAAGCAGACTTCACATTCAGGAAAGCTGTGAAGACGACGATCGCAGCATTTAACAACATACGCCACAATGAATTCACCAAGATGCATAGATGAAGCCGACAACTCTCAGGCTGCACAACTTCCATAACTCCGACTTTCTACTCCTGACGCAGATGTAGTTCTTACAGGAAACTGTTGCTATAGTTTCCCCTCAGTTAACCGTAACAAAGTTAAAATTGCTTTGTAAAGTCAAGACAGAATTCCGGAGAAGTACGGGAATATTACTCGTAATTAAAGATAAAACTAACTGACAAGCAGAAACAAAAGCAAGAAGACGAGGTAGCTACAAGAAAGAAAAAAAAAAAAAAGAGGATTAGAAAGTTTACCTTCTAAACCCTCTTCTTCCATTTCCTCCCGCATGTAGGTTTCTTCTTCTGCCTTTCCGGCAGGACGGCTATGCAACCCCCCAGACATAAATTAGGTAAAGGCTTGTCTCAGCCATCCACAGCCAAACCCAGGCATCCGAGTCATGCTACGAGGGGGGGGGGGGGTTCGAGTCTCTTCCTTATGTCCAGCCCACAGATCGGAAAACATTCTTTCCCACAGCCACCATTGAAACGTCATACTCATCCACAGGCACTTTTCTATAGTGGGCTGAATTTAAGGTAAAGCTCTAGTCCGGAACCAATTCAATGTTCAGAAAATTGTATAGAAATTACCTAACGTGACATTATGTAACGATTTATTTGTTTACAAGCAGGAGGGGTCTGGTCACAAACAGTCACATGCTAGCAATATAACAGGTGTGAAGGACAAAAATTATTAAAATACATCATGTTCTCTCGGACTACCACCCATCTAGTGCTGCAATATGTCCATAGTAAAAAAAAAAAGCAGTACCAAGGAGCAGAGACGAGGTACCAGATTTACCCAGAATGCATATCCTCTCATACACTATAGATTAATGACATTCTAACGTACAGGGGCAAACTGACAGTCCATTGATGTCCGTCTCCATAGAAAAGAAGGATCAGGCATGTTTGATTTCAGTATCCCTCATTCTTTGTTCCTCAAAAGGAGATTAATGCTCCACCAAACCCTGCATGAATGTTTGGGTTGAATGACTAATCAGCCGACAGCTCTTCCTACCGACCACCCATACACCCTCGGCCGAGCGTCCATGTGTTTTCAATAGAGAGAAGGAAGAAGTTCGCCTTACAAAATAAAAGGATCGGGCATGCTGAGATCCTTATCTTCCCCAACATTTGCCATCAGGACACTGCCATACACATTAGATAGTCGGCCGCTCCGGCTGAAACTGGAAGTTTCAGCCAACATTCATCTAACGTGTATGACCACATTTAGTCAGGTTATATAGCTGTTGGACAAACAAGCATTGAAACTGCCTCTTATGTGACAGGGGCTTTGAGAAAGAAGCATTGCTCAAAATAAAAACTATCATAAGTCAGGCACCATAAGTGTGAGGTTATATTTGCATACAACTTTCATATGTATAAAAAGGAATTCCCCAACGTATTAACCAAACTGCACCCTTTACAGATAAAAGTGATCCAACCGTGGAGCCGAGTGGCTTTCCTGGTTATAGACAGGGGCCGCTTTATGGCAGCCTGCCTTCTGACAATATTGCATTGTTGGCCTGGTAACGCTGGGGATAGTTGTTCAGCATTGATCACCGATACACAGGATTGATCGGCTGTACAACTTCCTGTAATGTTATTACTAGTGTACGGGAAGCAGATTCTAAAGAACTCTGCGGAGGAAGTGATGTCACTTGCCAAATGTGACAATATGCCACACAATTGTATTATGATATTCCTTCGTAGCACACAGCTGTCATCCACCAACCAGTAATATAGTCTCCCGAACATCAGGTAACCGGGCTAGAGCCAAATGTATTTAAAGAGACTCTGTCACCAGATTTTGCAACCCCTATCTGCTATTGCAGCAGATAGGCGCTGCAATGTAGATTACAGTAACGTTTTTATTTTTAAAAAACGAGTATTTTTGGCCAAGTTATGACCATTTTCGTATATTTATGCAAATGAGGCTTGCAAAAGTCTAAGTGGGCGTGTTTAAAGTAAAAGTACAACTGGGCGTGTATTATGTGCGTACATCGGGGCGTGTTTACTACTTTTACTAGCTGGGCGTTGTGCATAGAAGTATCATCCACTTCTCTTCACAACGCCCAGCTTCTGGCAGTGCAGACACAGCCGTGTTCTCCAGAGATCACGCTGTGACGTCACTCACAGGTCCTGCATCGTGTCAGACGAGCGAGGACACATCGGCACCAGAGGCTACAGATGATTCTGTAGCAGCATCGGCGTTTGCAGGTAAGTCGATGTAGCTACTTACCTGCAAATGCTGATGCTGCTGCAGAATCAACTGTAGCCTCTTGTGCCGATGTGGCCGACACGATGCAGGACCTGTGAGTGACGTCACAGATCTGCACTGCCAGAAGCTGGGCGTTCTGAAGAGAAGAGGATGTTACTTCTCATCAGAGCGCCCAGCTAGTAAAAGTAGTAAACACGCCCCGATGTACGCACATAATACACGCCCAGTTGTACTTTTACTTTTCAACACGCCCAGTTGTACTTTTGCAAGCCTCATTTGCATAAATACGAAAATGGTCATAACTTGGCCAAAAATGCTCGTTTTTTAAAAATAAAAACGTTACTGTAATCTACATTGCAGCGCCGATCTGCTGCAATAGCAGATAGGGGTTGCAAAATCTGGTGACAGAGCCTCTTTAAAAGCATAAAATATAAAAAAAAAAAAAAAAAGCACTAGATACAAATATCTTAGATTCTGAAAAGGATATTATCCCTAAAGAAAATACAACAATGGATATTTGAAAACTGCACCAAAACCTTTTATCAGAAACCATTCATTTAATGTAGATCAACCCAAAGACAGAAGTATAATGCATAAAGTTGTCAAAGTGTCGCACTCCAGCAGCCGGTATATAAAAGATGGCACATTTATTATCTACTTTAGAAATATACCGACAGCTCTGACATTTTCACTTTCGTCAGTGTAAGGCTGGGTTCACACGACCATGTTACGTCCGTAATGTACGGAACGTATTTCGGCCGGAAGACCCGGACCGAACACAGTGCAGGGAGCCGGGCTCCTAGCATCATAGTGATGTACGACGCTAGGAGTCCCTGCCTCGCTGCAGGACAACTGTCCCATACTGTAATCATGTTTTCAGTACGGGACAGTAGTTCCACGCAGAGGCACGGACTCCTAGCATCGTACATCACTATGATGCTAGGAGCCCGGCTCCCTGCACTGAGTTCGGTCCGGGTCTTCCGGCCGAAATACGTTCCGTCCATTACGGACGTAACATGGTCGTGTGAACCCAGCCTTAGGCTGGGTTCACACAGTTTTTTTGCAGGAGGAAAATCTGGGAATTTTGAAGATTTTCCTCAGCCTGCTTGCCGATTTTCTCTGCGTTTTTCACCAATGGTCATTGAGCGGCACGGGCATAAAACGCAGCGAAATACGCTTTATCTGCCTCCCATTGATGTCAATGGGAGGTCAGAGGCGTAAACGCCCGAAGGTAGGGCATGTCCCTTTTTCCCGCGAGCAAAAAACACCTCCGCCTCACATTGAAATCAATGGGAGGCATTTTCGGAGGTTTCTTTGGCGCGTTTTCCGCGTCAAAAAACTCAGTGTGAACTGGCCCTTAAAGGGGTGTTGTCAGCATTAAGCATTTTTTGCTGCCGTTTTTGGAGTCGTTTTTCTGACACAAAAAACGGCTCAAGAAGTGACAAGCACTTGTTTTTACGTGACTTTTTTTTTTTTTAAACTTCGGAACTAAACACCGTTTTTCCTATTGAAATCAATGGTCAGATGTTTGGAGGCGTTAAGCTTCCATTTTTTAAGCAGTGTGAACATACCCTTATAGTACCCAGTAAAGCATCATGTGACCCATCGAGGAGAAGGACACGCAGGCCTAGAATATGACGGGACTAAACAACGAACCAATTCATGCAAACACAGCAGGTCTATTCTGTTCTCTCATGAAATGTAGGACTGGAAGAGACCATAACAAGTAACCACCCCAGACAACAGTGGAAGAGTCCATCTATCCATTCATACCATCAAGCCTTGTCTAAACATCAGGCCAGGAGCTGTGAGGTAGTCACACATGTAACTAACAGCTAAGTACTAGGAGGATAACATGAAGTCCTCCTCACATACACACACTTTACAGTGTAGTTCTAAATACACTGTCTCGGCAGCCCGCCTATCATCAGCAGGCCCATCACTCTGCAGAGCTCCATAAACAGTGCCCGTACCCAGCTTCCCGTCCTCCCCCTCCTCCTTTCTGCGGGGCCTTTTCCCTCCATCACTGAGCAGCATACAGAGGGGCCTCAGCTCGGTCTCCCCGCATACACGCAGTGGCCGGATATGAGACTCACCCATGTTGCCTTCAGTGCTGGACCTTCAGGTTTGTTGCGCTTCTCTGTGCTTTCAGTAACTGACACAGCCCCGGGACGTCGCCGTGCGCGTTACGTCTACGGACGGCAAGGAAGCGGTGACTTCTGCCCACACGGTGACGTCAGGAAGTGGGAGGACCGCCGACTGTAGAATCTGCACGCCCTGCTAGTACAGCGGGAGAGGATAGTGTTGACTGTGGGAGAATCGTACGTAGGCCGCTTCCGCCTGAACTCTTAGAATAGGAGGACTGGCAGAGCGGAAGGAATGACGAAGACGGCAGCGCTAGTGTGTGACAAAATGGAGGCCGCACATTCTGACGTGGATATTCTGTGCGCCTACGGGGAGAAAAACATGTCTTCCGCTGCAGACAGCCTCACTCTTGTGGGCTTCCCGGCAGATGAGGGTCACATGCTGTTTAGTTTAAGGTGTAGTGCAACTTTTACGTGTGTTCTGTAGGTATCACACATCTGTCCACTCATAACCATGTGGTTCATAATGTGGAGAACTCAGCATGTAGTACTATAAAGGCTTGGACTGGCCATAGAAGTTGACACAAAATTTAGTGTATTTCAGGGACTTTGGTTTGTACTGCATGACAGGGATATTCTATAGAAGTGTCACAGATATTTTTTTTCTGTAGGATTTGTGCATAATCTGACAGAAAACCTCTACGGAATCAGTCGTATAGAGGTCAGGTAGGGCCTATAGAAATCTGTTTACCCTATTACAGTTTTAAAGGAACAGTGTCATCACAAAAAATGTTTTCATATGTTAAAGATGTTAGTGCTTTATTAAAAACGTTTATATTTATTTGTGTGTTTGTGTTTTACTTTTTCTATTTTTACACTTTTTCTTCCCTTGCTGCCATTTTTGTTCCATTTCTGTATGTGTCGATTAACGACACATACAGACATGGAATACGGCAGCCACAGTCCCATAGGGACTGCGAACGGCTCCCGTCCCATCCACTTCTGTGTACGCCGTCTGTGTGGGAACTGCGCATGCGCCGCTCCCACACAGTCCAATTTGAAATTGGCGCCGTCCGGCGCCATTTTCCTGTGGACCGGAAGTCGCGGCCGGACAGTAAGATTACTACTTCCGGTCGCGGCTTCCGCACTTGGACCAACGGCAGCAGACGGAGCGGACGGGCCAGAGGGAGCCGCGGCGGCAGGAGCAGGTAAGAGATTTCAATGTATGTTCGTGTTTGTGTGTGTTTACTACTGTATGTAAACCTACTACACTGTGTGTTAGCTCAAAAAATGGCGACACACAGTGTAGGAGGTTAGACCGTTCAAACCCCTCGTTTATCCCGGCACTAGCCAGGATAAAGGAGGGGGGGATGCTGAGAGCTCACTAGAGCGAGGGCTTTTTACCCAATTTTGCAATGCTGCAATTTTGGGAATAGCTCCATCTAGTGACCAGCAATGGGAAATATTATAAATTAGAATCTAATTTATAATATTTCCTGACTCGTGAAAAAAATAAAAAAAATGTTTACAATGTTTAATCACCCACACACTAAATGTTTAATTAAAAAAAAAAAAACATGTTTTTCTGGCAACACATTCCCTTTAAGCAAACGAAGCATACCGGCGGGCACTGCACATGTATTGCCACATACCCTGAAAAACTTCAGTAGTCAAGACAAAAACACACATGTAGGTAAGGCCCCATGCACACGAACGTGCTTTTGCGACCGCAATTCCCCCCCAAAACTCACGGGAGAATTGCGGCCCCATTCATTCTTATGGGGCCATGCACACGACCGTGGTTTCCACGTTTCGTCCATGGCCCAGGAGCCTGGACCACAGAAAGAACGGGCATGTCTTATTTCGGCCATGTTCTGCAGTCCAGGCTCATAGCAAAATATGGCCTCGGCCATGCGCACGGCCCACGATTTGCGGATAACACCGCTGCCGGTCGACACGAAAATCACGGACGTGCACATGGCTACGGTCGTGTGCATGAGGCCTGAGTATACGGCAAAAAAAGTGTATAAACAATATATCACAAAAATATATACGTTTATTAACCCCTTCCCGACATCCGCCGTATATATACACGGCGCTGCCAGGAAGGTGTTCCCGCAAAGCGCAGTCCAGTTACGTCGCAGTGATGGTGCGGGCTCAGAAGCAGAGCCGGCACCATCACCGCGGGGTGACAGCTGTATTCTACAGCTGGCACCCTCCTGTAACCGCCAGGACCGGAACTATTCTCCGATCCGGCTGATTAACCCCTCAGATGCTGCGCTCAATATTGCGACCGGCAACCGGACGCCAGAAAATGGCGTCCGAGTCTGCTTGGACGGGAGCCGACGAGGACCCGCCTGCGGCGCGTCCTCATAGGCTTGCTGTCAGTGAATAACTGACAGCGCTAATACACGTAATATACGTATGTAGTGCAGTGTATTAGAGTAGTGATCGGGGCATCAGGCCCTCAAGTCCCCTAGTGGGACAAGTCAAAAAAGTTAATAAAAATGTGGTTAAACAAAAAAAACAGATTTCAAATAAAAATAAAGCTAAACTGACTTTTTTCCCATAGTAAGTCTTTTATTATGAGAAAAACCGTAAAAATTTAAAAAACTACATAATTTGTATCGCCGCATCCGTAACGACCCAAACTACAAAACTATTATGTCATTTATCCCGAACGGTGAACGCGGTAAAAAAAAAAACATGAAAAACAAAGCCAGAATCTTTGTTTTTAGGTCACATTTCCTTCCAAAAAATGCTATAAAAAGTGATCAAAAAGTGACACCGGTTTGTGCATGCAAAAATAAAAAAGTTATGGGTCTTAGAATATGGCGACACAGAAAACAAATGAATGCTGTTTTGAATACTTTCAGGGGTGCAGTTTTGAAAATGGGGTGACTTTTTGGGGATCTCTAATATATAAGGCCCTCAAAGCGAATTCACAACTGAACTGGCCCCTGTAAAAATAGCCTTTTGAAATTTTCTTGAAGATGTGGGAAATTGCTGCTAAAGTTCTAAGCCTTGTAACGTCCTACAAAAATAAAATGATGTTCAAAAAACGATGCCAATCTAAAGTAGACATATGGGGGATTTTTATTAGCAACATTTTTGTGTGGTATAACTGCCTGTCTTACAAGCAGATACATTTAAAGAGGCTCTGTCACCACATTATAAGTGCCCTGTCTCCTATATAAGGAGATGGGCGCTGTAATGTAGGTGACAGTAATGCTTTTTTATTTAAAAAACGATCTTTTTTCACAAAGTTAGGAGCGATTTAAATTTATGCTAATGAGCTTTCTTAATGCCCAAGGGTGCGTATTTTTATTTTCGACCAAGTGGGCGTTGTACAGAGGAGTGCATGACGCTGACCAATCGGCATCATGCACTCCTCTCCATTCATTTACACTGCAATAGCGATATAGATATATCGCTATGTGCAGCCTCATACACAAGCCCTAACATTACTAAAGTGTCCTGATAATGAATACACATGAAATCCAGCCTGGACGTCATGTGTACTCAGAATCCTGACACTTCTGACTCTTTTTTTTGTGAGATTCCGGCAAGTGAAACCAAATCTCGTTTAGCTCCGTGATCTCGCGAGATTTCGTATCCGTTGCTGGAATCTCACAAAAAAGAGTCAGAAGTGTCAGGATTCTGAGTACACATGACATCCAGGCTGGATTTCATGTGTATTCATTATCAGGACACTTTAGTAATGTTAGGGCTTGTGTATGAGGCTGCACATAGCGATATATCTATATCGCTATTGCAGTGTAAATGAATGGAGAGGAGTGCATGATGCCGATTGGTCAGCGTCATGCACTCCTCTGTACAACGCCCACTTGGTCGAAAGTAAAAATACGCACCCTTGGGCATTAAGAAAGCTCATTAGCATAAATTTAAATCGCTCCTAACTTTGTGAAAAAAGATCGTTTTTTAAATAAAAAAGCATTACTGTCACCTACATTACAGCGCCCATCTCCTTATGTAGGAGATGGGGCACTTATAATGTGGTGACAGAGTCTCTTTAAATTGAGAAAAATGCTAATTTTTGCAATTTTTCGCTAAATTTTGGTGTTTTTCACAATTAAATACTGAATGTATCGAGCAAATTTTGCCAGTAACATAAAGTCCAATGTGTCACGAGAAAACAATCTCAGAATCGCTTGGATAGGTAAAAGCATTCCGACGTTATTACCACATAAAGTGAAACATGTCAGATTTGAAAAATGAGGCTCTGTCAGGAAGGTCAAAAGTGGCCAACTGTCAGGAAGGTCAAAAGTGGCCAAAGAGGGAAGGGGTTAATGACCAGCCTATTTTATAAATTTTTTTGTATTTTTTAACAAGTCAGGAAATATTATAAGTTAGATTCTAATTTATAACATTTCCATGTGCTGGTCACTAGAGGGTGCAGTTCCCAGAATTGCAGCATGGTCAATGTGGTAAAGCAACCTCATTGCTTTATGCTGCAAATTTGGGGTAGACACACTCGCTCTAGTGTCCTCACACAATCCTCCCTCCCTTATTCTGGCTAGTGCCAGGAGAAGGAGGAGGTTGAATCTTCAAACCTCCTACACTGTGCTGCTATTTTCTGAGCGACTGCGCAGTGTAGGAGGAGTAGATATACTGTCTGCTTAGCACTGTAACACGAACATAATACACACAAACCTAATACACACATCACATACACGTACATAAATTACCTGCTCTTGCCGCCTCCGCTCCTATGACTTGCGCCTTCGCTTCCTTGAACATATGGCCGGAAGTCGTCATCTTACTGTCCGGCAGCGGCTTCCGGTCCACATGAAAATGGCATCTGAATTCGCTCTGCTAACGAGCTTCGTTTTGTTCTGTGTGGGAGTGGCGCTGTTCCCACACAGACGGCGTACACTGCAGAGAATGGAACGGCTCCCGTTCGCATTCTCTATGGGGATGTATGTGCCGTATTCCATCTCTGTATGCGTCGTTAATCGACCCATACAGAGATGAAAAAAAAATGGCAGCCCCCATAGAGAAGTAAAAGTAAGAAAAAAGTAGAACACAAGAACACAAATAAAATGTATTTTAATATCATACTAAAAGCAATATTATATAAAAAAAAATAATTTCATGACAACTTCCCTTTAATGACCAAGCTATTTTTAACGTTTTTCCATCGTCTCGTTCGAAGAGCTATAACTTTTTTATTTTTGCGTCGACATAGCTGTATAGGTTCTTGTTTTTTGCGGGGCAAGTTGTATTTTTTAATAGCACCATTTTGGGGTACATATAATTTATTAATTTTTATTAGCTTTTTTTGGGGGGGAATAGAAAAAAAACAGCAATTTTGCCACACTTTTTTGCATCCTAAATTTACGCCGTTTACCGTGTGGTATAAATAACACAATAACTTTATTCAGCGGGTTGTTACGATTGCAACGATACCAAATTTGTATAGTTTTTGTATGTTTTACTACTTTTACACAGTAAAACACTTTTTTTTCAAAATTATTTGTTTTTGTGTCTCCATATTTGGAGGGCCGTAACGTTTTTATTTTTTCGCCGATGCAATTGTAGGAGGGCTTTTTTTTTGCGGGACGACTTGAAGTTTTTATCGGTACCATTTTGGAGTAGATGCGACTTTTTGATCACTTTTTATCACATTTTTTTTAAGACTGGATTCAAAGGAAACAGCAATTTTTGCATGGTTTTTCATTTTATTTTTTACGACGTTCACTGTGCGGGTTAAATGATGTAATAAGTTTATAGTTGGCTTAGTTACGGACGCGGCGATACCAAATATGTGTAACTTTTTTACTTTATTTTGTTTGTTAATAAAAAGCAGTTTGTAAGGGGGAAAAGTGGGTTTTTCATTTCTTTTTTTTTCACTTTTTTACTAGTCCCACTAGGTGACTTCACTATGCGATTATCCGATCGCATTTATAATACACTGCAAAACTTATGTATTGCAGTGTATTATGCTTGTCCGTGTAAAACGCACAGACATCTGCTAGGTCATGCCAGAGGCATGATCTAGCAGGCATTCACTACAGGCAGACCTGAGGGCATTTATTAGGCCCCCGGCTGCCATCGGAGACACAGACACTCGGCGATCTTATCACCGGGTGTCGGTGGGATGAGAGGGAGCTCCCTCCCTCTCCAAAACCACTCAGATGCGGTGCACGCTATTGAGCGCCGCATCTGAGGGGTTAAACGGGTGAGATCGATACTAATATAGATCTCACCCGGTCGAGCAGGGACGCCCCCAGCCCTCAACTACCTCTGGCAGCTGAGAGCAGGGAGATTTGACAGCTCCCTGCTCTGTTTATTTATTCCGATGCAGCGACGTAAAAAGTCTATTGCATCGGAATAAAGCCCGTTCGTGACCGATGTAAAAACACTATGGGGCGGTCACTAACGGATTAAAGATAAATACACCTCATGGACACAGTTAGGGTATGTTCACACACAAACTCAAAAACGTCTAAAAATACGGAGCTGTTTTCAAGGGAAAACAGCTCCTGATTTTTACATGTTTTTTGTGCCACTCACGATTTTCACTGCGTTTTTGCACTTCCTTTTCGCGGCCGTTTTTTTACGCATAAAAAAACGCAGCGAAAAACGCTCCGTCGGAACAGAATGCCGTTTTCCCATTGAAACCAATGGGCAGATGTTTGGAGGCGTTCTGCTTCCAATTTTTCGGGTGTTTACGGCCCGAAAAACGTCACAAAATAGGCCATGTGAACATACTCTTAAAATCACTTAAAATAGCAAATATATGCTAGAAGTGGTCTCCTGGGGAATGCCACCCTGATAAGTGGCTAAACACAAAAGCCCTAGAAAAGACCCACCCAAAGACTCTTCAAATAATAGTTTTGATCATATGGACATAAAATAGGAAGAATATTGCATCAAGGCTATAAAGCATACGTATCCTGTCAAGAAATGTACAATGAAAGGAGAAAATGGGTCTGAATGCCCCACGCGTATCGCCACAATGTGGCTTCCTCGGGTAAAATTGGGTCTGGTGTCTCATCTTCCTCTTGACAATACCCCAGAGATTCTCTATGGGGTTTAGTTCAGGCGAGTTTTCTGGCCAATCAAGCACAGTGGTACTGTGGTTATTAAATTGGTACTTTTGGCAGTGTGGGCAGGGGCCAATACCTGGTTTAATAACTACTGTGCTTGATTGGCCAGCAAACTTACCTGATCTAAACACCATAGAGAATCTATGGGGTATTGTCCAGAGGAAGATGAGAGACACCAGACCCAACAATGCAGACGAGCTGAAGGCCGCTATCAAAGCAACCTGGACTTCCATAACACCTCAGCAGTGCCACAGGCTGATCGCCTCCATGCCACGCCACATTGATGCAGCAATTCATGCAAAGGAGCCCCAACCAAGTACTGAGGGCATATTCTGTACATAGTTTTCAGTAGGCCAACATTTCTTTATTAAAAATCATTTTTGAAATTGGGCTTATATAATATTCTAATTTTCTGAGACACTAAATTTTTGGCTTTCATTAACTGTTACCATAATCATCAACATTAACCCCTTAGCGCACTAGGACGCACCGGTACGTCCTGGCTAAAAACTGTCACCCTGTCAAAGGACAAGGTGACAGAACTGTGATGTCAACTGTTTATGACAGTTGACCGGCACAGTAAGACGGCAGGGGACCATTCACAGCGGTCTCCTGCCGGCGATCGCTGTGATTGGTCAGTCAAAGCAGACTGACCAATCACAGCTCCATGACGTGTGTATGTGATGGCGCTGGCTCAGAAGCTGAGCCAGCGCTATCACCGCCGTGAATCAGCTGTCCGACGCCCCTCTGCAACGGCCAGGACCGGAGCTAGGCTCCGATCCGGCCGATTAACCCCTTCGATGCATCGATCAACGTGATCGAAGTGTCTTGTAGCCTGTTGGCAACCACGATGGTTGCCACGGGCGCGGGTGTCAAATGTTTGTCACAGCTGACATCGTGCCCTAACGGCCAGGACCGGAGCAAGGCTCCGATCCGGCCGATTAACCCCTTAGATCGTACCCTATGGTTGCTAATGACAACCATCGGCACCCGCGGGTGTTCCGATGGTTGCTATGGCAACCATAGCCTAACAATCGCTTCCTAGTACGGAAGCCTATTAGGCCCCGCCGGGAGGCGAAGCCTAATAGGCTTGCTGTCAGTGAATAGCTGACAGCTCTAATACACTGCACTATGTAGGTAGTGCAGTGTATTAGAATAGCGATCAGGGCTTCATGCCTTCAAGTCCCCTAGTGGGACACAAAAAAAGTTAAAACAAGTTAATAAAAATGTTGTAAAAAAGTAAAAAAAAATAAGTTTCATGTTAAAAAAACACTATAACAGCCTTTTTTCCTATAATAAGTCTTTTATTATAGGAAAAACCCAAAAAAGTACACATATGTGGTATCCCCGCGTCCGTAACGACCCAAACTATAAAAATATCACGCTATTTTACCCGTACGGTGAACACCGTAAAAATTTTTAATAAAAAACTATTCCAGAATCGCTGTTTGTTAGTCACTACCCCTCGCAAAACAGAATAAAAAAAGGGATCTAAAAGTTGCATGTACCCCAAAATTATACCATTAAAAAACGCAGCCGGTCCCGCAAAAAGAAAGCTTTCCCACCGCTTTTTTGACGGAAAAATAAAAAAGTTATGGCTCTCAGAATATGGTGACACCAAAAATAAATTATTTGAAACAAAAGTGATTTTATCGTGCAGACGCTTCAAAGCATAAGAAAAACTATATACATCTGGTATCACCGTAATCGTACCGACCCGCAGAATAACGTAAAATTGTCATTCATAGCGCATGGCGAACGCCGTAAATAAATAATAAAAAACATCAGAATTGCAGGTTTTTGGTCACCTTGCTTGCCAAAAAAATGAAATACAGAGTGATCAAAAAATCGCATTTACCCCAAAATGGTACCAATGAAATCTACAGATTGTCCCGCAACAAATAAGCCCTCACCCAGCTCCAGTGGAGAAAAAATAAAGACGTTTTGGCTCTCAGAATATGGCTATGCAAAATGTGCAAAGTGTCCAAAAGCGGATAAGATCGGGCGCCATTTATCAGTGTGACACCGGCCACATATCTGTGGATAATTATTTATTTACCCCATTATTATACTCTCTTATTATACCCCTGATGTTCTCCGCACAGCTTACATATGCCCCCACATCATAACTGAAATACCAGCAAAACCCCAAACAAAACAACAAGCGAGCAAAATTCACGCTCCAAAAGCCAAATGGTGCGCCCTGCAGCGTGCCCAAGCAGCAGTGTACGTCCACATATATGGCATCGCCATACCCGGGAGAACCCGCTTAACAGTTTGAGGTATTTGTCTTCAGTGGCACGAACTGGGCACAAAATATTGTGCACTAAAATGGCACATACCTGTGGAAATTTGCAATTTTCACTTTGCACCATCCACTGAGCATTCATTTCTAATATATAAAAAAAAAAACCTGTGTGGTCAAAATGCCTTGAGGGGTGCAGTTTCCAAAATGGGGGTCACTACTTGGGGGTTTGTTTTACTATTTGACCTCAGAGCCCTGCCGTTGTGGGCTAATGCTGCGAAAATCACCAAAATAGGTCTCACATGCGCCTTTCACTCCTAAGCCCTGTCATATGTCCAGGCAAATGATAAATGCCTTGAGGGGTGTCGTTTACAAAATGGGGTCACTTCTCATGGTTTTACACTCTACTCTGGTACCTAAGAACGCTCTGCAAATGCGACATGGTGCCCCTACACCAGTCCAGCAAAATCTGTGCTCTAAAAGCCACATGGCACTCCTTCCATTTTTAGCTCTGCCATGTGCCCAAACAGCAGTTTAGGGCCACACATGGGGTATTGCCGTACTCGGGAGAAATTGGGTAACAAATTATGTGTTGTTTTTCTCCTATTACCCCTTGTGAGAAAAAAAATTGGGTGCAAAACTACATATTTTTGGGAAAAAAAATAATTTTTCATTTTCACTGCCTCATTCTAATACAATCTATGAAACACCTGTGGTATCAAAATGCTCAGTACACCCCTAGATGATTACCCTGAGGGGTAAAGTTTCCAAAATGGAGTCACTTCTCAGGGGTTTCTACTGTACGGGTACCTCAGGGGCTCTGCAAATGCGACATGGCGCCCAAAAAACAATCAACCAAAATCTACATGCCAAGTAGCACTCCTGCCATTCTGAGCCCTGCAGTGTATCCAAGCAGCAGTTTATGACCACATGTGGGGTATTGCCGTACTTGGGAGAAATTGCTTTACAATTGTTAGGGCGCTTTTTCTCCTTTATTCCTTGTGAAAATGAAAACAATTCAACATTTTTGTGGAAAGAATGTAGATTTTCATTTTCACTGCATAATCCCAATAATTCAGCAAAAAAACTGTGGGGTCAAAATGCTCACTATACCGCTAGATAAATTCCACGAGGGGTATAGTTTCCCAAATGGGGTCACTTTTGCCGGGTTTGCACTATTTTGGCCCCTCAGTGGCTTTGCAAATGTCACATGGGGCCGCAAACCATTCCAGCAAAACTTGAGCTCCAAAAGTCAAATGGCGCTTCGTCCTTTCTAACTTCCGCCTTGTGTCCAAACAGTAGTTTATTACCACATATGGGGTATTGCTGTGCTCAGAAGAGTTTGCTTTACAAATATTGGGGTGTTTTTTCTCCTTTATCTGTTGTAAAAATGAAAAAATATGAGCTAAAACTACATTTTATTAGAAAAAATTTAGATTTTCAATTTCACGGCATAATTCCCATAAATTCAGCAAAAACCGTGTAGGGTCAAAATGCACACTATACCCCTAGAAAAATTTCTTGAGGGGTGTAGTTTCCAAAATGGGGTCACTTTTGGGGAGTTTCTACTGTTATGGTCCCTCCAGGGCTTTGCAAACACGACATGGCACCGAAAACCAATGCAGCAAAATCTGCGCTCCAAAATCCAAATGGCCCTCGTTCCCTTCTGAGCCCTGCCGTGGGTCCAAACAGCAGTTTATTACCACATATGTGGTATTGCCGTAATCGGGAGACATTGCTTTACAAATGTTGGGGTGCTTTTTCCGTTATTTCTTGTAAAATCTAAAACATCGTATGCTTTTTCAGAAAAAAAGTAGATTTTCATTTTCACAGACCAGTTCCAATAAATTTAGCAAAAAACCTGTGGGCTAAAAATGCTAACTATACCTCTTAAAAAATTCCTTGAGGGGTGTAGTTTCCAAAATGGGGTCACTTTTGGGGGGTTTCCACTGTTTTGGCACACAAGACCTCTTCAAACCTGACATGGTGCCTAAAATATATTCTAATAAAATAGAGACCCCAAAATCCACCAGGTGCTCCTTTTCTTCTGAGGCCGGTATTTCAGTCCATTACCGCACTAGGGCCACATGTGGGGATATTTTTAAAAATTGCAGAATCTGTGCTATAAATATTAAGTTGCATTTCTCTGGTAAAATCTTCTGTGTTACAGAAAAAACTGTATTACAAATGAATTTCGTAAAAAAAAATAAAAATTTGTAAATTTCACCTCTACTTTGCTTTATTTCCTGCTAAGACCCCCAGCATTCCAAACGTATGACATGTCAGAAGTTTGTCAAAACACCCAGGTGAGCAGAAACTTCGCACACCTGGGCGTGCAGTTACGTCCGTGCTTTAAAAGTTAACCGCCGCGCGACGGTTAACTTCTCAGGCAGTCTGCCCTGATGTCCGGGCAGACAACAAGGGACCAATTGATGCGGTCCCTTGTAGATCACTTCGATTGGTTAGTCTGTGCAGACTTACCAATCGGAGCTCACTTCTTAGTAGGAAATACGTCACAGGCTCTGATCTCCTCTGTTGGAGTCAGGAAGTCGATTAGATCAGAGCCTGTAACGTCGTGTCGTGTGAAGAGAAAAGTAAAATTCAGAAAACCCCATAATATCCCCATTAACCCGTTGATCACAGTGTGTAAACGCCTGTTAGTTAGCGTCAGTCAGTGTGTGATTGTCAGTTAGTCATTGTTTTTTTGTCAGTGTAGTTTAGTCACTGTTCGTGTCATAAAATAAAAAAAATATTAGTGTACGTTAGTGTTTTATGTAAAAAAAAAAAAAAGACAAAAAAGTACATTTTTTGTATACATATACATTCAATAAAAATGGCCCGCTAAACCTTTACTGCAGAGGAGGCGTATGAGATGCTCGCATCAGAAAGCGATACGGCGAGTGATGCTGGGTCCGCTTTTGCTCTGTCCTCCTCAAGCGAACCCCCTCGCAGTCGCAGGAGGCATAGTGTTCAGGTTACACCTGCACCTGAACCCAATTGGTTGCCCCCAACCTCCTACACCCACCAAGTACCGGACTTTACTGCTGCTGCAGGGGTCCAGACAGCAGGGCTGTCCAAGATTCAGTTTTTCCAGCTCTTTTTTTCGGACAGCCTTGTGGAAAATATTGTTGAGCAAACTAATCTATGTGCTCAACAATTTATTGCTGTCAACCCAGTAGTTTTATGCCAGGCCATACAGGTGGCATCCCACCGACAAAGCAGAAATGCTGCAGTACTGGGGATTGGTACTGAATATGGGCCTAACGAAGAAGCCATCAGTGAGGGCTTATTGGTCCACAGATATTCTGTACCACTGCCCCTTATACCGCACCACAATGCTCAGGGCTCGTTTTGAGGCAATACAGAGAATTTAACATTTCAATGACAATTCCCAATGCCCCCCCCCCCCCCAGGATGACCCCAATTTTGATAGACTCTACAAAATTAGACCCCTTATTTCCCGTTTGGCCCAAAAGATTTCATCATCTTATACCCCTGGCAGAGAAATTGCCATTCACGAGTCCCTGGTGCATTTCAAGGGAAGGGTGAAGTTCAGGCAGTATTTGCCCAATAAACGTGCCAGGTATGGCATAAAAATGTACAAGTTGTCGGAGTTGGGCTACACGCACACGTTTAAAATATATGAGGAAAGGGACAGTCAGACTGAGCCCCCAAACTGTCCACCCGTCCTGACCACAACTGGGAAGATTGGGACCTCCTGCACCCACTGTTTAATCAGGGGTACCACTTCTATATAGACAACTGGTATACAAGTGTACCCCTGTTCAAATGTCTGGAGGAGCAAAAAACGGTGGCGTGTGGGACGGTCCGCAAAAACCAGAGACAGCTCCCAAAAACCCTTCTCGGGCAACCCCTGCAGCGTGGGGAGAGCAGGGCGCTCCATAGCGAAGGGGTCCTATTTTTGAAGTTCAAAGACTAGAAGGATGTCCTAATGCTGACATAAATCCATGACGCCACCTGCTCTCTTGTCCCTGTGTGTGGTGCAACACCCACCACCACGTCACGGCCTATCTGCATCCAGGCCTATAATAAGTTCATGGGGGGAGTGGACCTTTCTGACCAGATGCTCAAGCCGTACAATGCCATGCGGAAATCCAAAATTTGGTATAAAAAAACTTGCGGTGTACTTCATGCAAATGGCATTGTGCAACTCCTTTGTAATATACAGGAGCACTGGTGAGGAGGGGACATACCTGGAGTACCAGCAGAAGGTGATCAAATCCCTTCTCTTTGGGAATGTGGCAGAGGTAGGAGAAAGTTCTACCTCTGCAAGTACGGATGTCCCCAGGATTGTTCCAGGGCAGCACTTTCCTGGTGAAGTGCCGCCCACAGAAAAAAAAAGGCGCCCCCACAAAAAGTGTTGTGTTTGTGCCAGAAGAGGCATACGAAAAGACACGACATACCAGTGCAACATCTGTCCCACCCACCCTGGACTGTGTATAAAGGAGTGCTTCCAGATATACCTGTAATGTCCATGGCCGCGGCCCGTCGGGTTTACTCACCCCCCGACGCCCGCAGCCATGGATCCGTGAGCGCTGGTCCCTGTCTCCTCCCTAGGAGACGCCAGCGCTCACTTCCGCTCCGTCCTGCTGTGTCCCGTAGGGTGCACGCGCTCGCTCGCACACGGCCTTAAAGGGCCAGCGCGCGCACAAATTATTCGTCATCATCATCAACTGCCCTGTTTTTCTGGTCTATAAGAAGGCCCCAGGCCTTCTGATCCTTGCCTGAGCATTGTTAGTCTATCCCAGTCTGTCTCGCAAATGGTCCCTTAGCGTTTCCCGTTCCAGCTGTTACCCGTGCCCTGTTACCCGTTCCTGTATTCTGTATTGTTCTAGTTCCTGTCCCTCCCTGCGTTAGAGTAGTGTCGTCAGACAGAGATGCAGAACCTACGCACACGTCAGGATCAACCCCTTGAGGCGGTAAATTCTATCATAGTCCGCCTGGATCTACTCGCTGTTCCACCTCCGGTTCTTCCTCCTGAAGCTGTTGCTGTGCCACTGCCTGTTGCTCCTCCTGTTTGTTCCGGTTCCACAGTTCCTCTGCCTCTTCCTCCTCGCTACGACAGTGACCCCAGAGCATGTAGAGGATTTCTCAATCAATGCACGGTGCATTTTAGGCTACGGCCTCATCTCTTCCCCTCCGAGGAGGCCAAAGTGGCGTTCATTATCTCCCTCCTCGCTGGCAAGACCCTCGCATGGGCGAACCCAATCTTGGAGCAACAAGGACCTGTATCCGCGGACCTAGCCTTGTTCCTTCAGTACTTTCGTGCCATGTTCGAGGAGCCGGGTCGAACATCCTCTGCCGCAGCCACTCTGTTGACCCTCAAGCAAGAAGGCTCCACTGTAGGGGAGTATGCTATCTCCTTCCGTACCCTAGCAGCCGAGCTGGCATGGAACAATGAGGCACTGGTGGCGACCTTCTGGCAGGGACTGTCCTCTCACATCAAGGACGAACTGGCAGCCCACGACCTTCCTTCTACCTTGGATGCCCTCATCCTGTTAGCCACCCGGGTTGATATGAGAATCCGGGAGCGCTCTCAAGAGGTTCGTCAGGAGAGCCGGGTCCACAGACCAGCACCCTCTGTCCAGAGACCACTATTGTCCACTCCTAGTGCGCTACCTGAAGAACCCATGCAGGTAGACAGAGTCCGGTTATCTGAACAGGTGAAGCAGCGCAGACGCTCCTCTGGACTTTGTATGTATTGTGGCCTCAAGGGTCATTTTGTGCGCCAATGCCCACAGAAACCGGGAAATTCCAGTACCTAGGGTTGGTTGGAGAGGCAACTCTAGGTGGAACGTCTCCAAACCTCTTCCAGATTATCGATTCCTGTGGCCATCGTCACCGGAGAGACATCACATCCTTCCTCTGCCTATCTTGACTCTGGAGCGGCTGCTAATTTTATCCAGCAGGATCTAGTGGATCGGTTTCGACTACCCACAGTCCGTCTGGAGAGACCCCTGGCAGTTGCCTCTGTGAATGGTCTACCATTGCCTGATCGAATCATGCTCATCACAGAGCCGTTAACACTACGGGTCGGAGCTCTTCACTCAGAACAGATCACCTTCCTGGTACTACCCAAGGCTATCAATCCTATCCTGCTGGGTCTGCCATGGCTCCGTCTACACGCCCCGACACTTGACTGTAATTCTGGAGAGGTTCTTCAATGGGGTTCCAGATACCATAGCCATTGCCTGTCACAAGTCCGTCCTGTTGTGCCCCCTCTGCTTCAGTCACTTTCCGGCCTACCATCTCAATATGCCAGTTTTGCGGATGTCTTTTGCAAACGAGAGGCTGAGACGTTGCCTCCACATCGGAATTATGACTGTCCCATTGAACTGGTTCCCAATGATTCTCTTCCCCGTGGACGAGTATATCCTCTCTCCTTGCCAGAGACTTTATCGATGTCAGCCTATATCAAGGAGAACTTGGAAAGGAGTTTTATTCGAAAATCTTCCTCCCCGGCTGGGGCAGGCTTCTTCTTCGTTAAAAAGAGAGATGGATCTCTACGACCCTGCATTGACTACCGTGGTCTCAATCAGATCAAGGTCAAGAACAAATACCCATTGCCACTTATTGCCGAGCTCTTCGATCGCATACGAGGAGCCCAAAAATTTTCGAAGCTAGATCTGCGGGGGGCCTATAATCTAATCCGGATTCGCCGGGGTGACAAATGGAAGACGGCATTTAACACCCGCAATGGGCACTACGAATACCTAGTGATGCCCTTCGGACTGTGTAACGCTCCAGCAGTATTTCAGGAGTTCATTAATGATATCTTCCGAGATCTCCTCTATATGTGCGTTGTAGTTTATCTCGATGATATTTTAATTTTCTCCCCAGATCTGATGACCCATCGGAGGCATGTTCGTCAAGTTCTTCTGCGACTAAGAGAGAATCGCTTGTATGCCAAATTGGAAAAGTGCACCTTTGAAAAGAGGTCTTTGCCCTTCCTGGGCTACGTCATCTCGGATCAAGGCCTTAAGATGGACCCTGAGAAACTAAAGTCCGTCCTGGAATGGCCACGTCCTCAAGGCCTAAGGGCCATACAACGGTTCCTGGGATTCGCCAATTTCTACCGGCAGTTTATTCCGAACATTTCTTCTCTGACGGCTCCCATCTCTACCCTTACCAAGAAGGGTGTGAACGCCAAGGTGTGGACTCCAGAGGCAGAGTCCGCATTCATTAGCCTCAAGAAAGCCTTCACTTCAGCGTCAGTCCTCCATCACCCTGACGTATCTCGGCAGTTCTCACTAGAAGTGGACGCTTCCTCTGTTGGTGCAGGTGCACTTCTGTTCCAGAGGAGCTCCAAAGGAAAGGCAGTAATATGTGGCTACTACTCAAGACTGTTTTCTTCTGCTGAGCGCAATTATTCCATTGGAGATCGGGAGCTACTGGCTATCATATTGGCCCTGGAGGAGTGGAGACATCTTCTAGAAGGCGCAGCTCACCCCATCCTGTTCTTCACCGACCACAAGAACCTCACCTACCTTCAGTCCGCTCAAAGACTGAATCCTCATCAAGCCAGGTGGTCGCTGTTCTTCACCCGTTTTCAATTTCTGCTCCACTACCGTCCCGCTGACAAGAATGTGAGGGCCGATGCCCTGTCCAGATCATTTGAGACGGAGGACACGGTGGAGTCCCTTCAGACGATCATGGACCCATCCTGTGTTGTCACCGCCAATCCTCTGCAGCTTAGAAATACCCATCCGGGGAGAACTTTTGTTCGGTTGGCAGACAAAAAAAGAATTCTCCGCTGGAGACACACTTCTAAATTAGCTGGGCACGCTGGTGTCCGTAAAACCCAAGACCTGATTGCTCGTCACTTTTGGTGGCCCACGCTACCTAAAGATGTTCTGGACTTTGTTTCTGCTTGCACTGTGTGTGCCTCTAACAAAGTGACTCACTCCAAGCCTGCTGGCCTGCTTCAACCTCTGCCTGTACCCAGTGCCCCCTGGCAGCACATCGCAATGGATTTCGTCACAGACCTTCCTCTCTCAGCAGGATGCAACACCATCTGGGTGGTGGTGGACCGGTTCTCTAAGATGGCACATTTTATCCCGCTGACCGGCCTACCTTCTGCTCCCCGACTGGCGAGTCTCTTCATTCAGCACATCTTTCGCTTGCATGGCTTGCCTCTTAACATTGTGTAAACTCCTGGATGTGAGTTTGGACTTTTCCTCTGCCTATCACCCCCAATCCAATGGGCAAGTTGAGAGGATCAACCAGATCATGGAAAATTATCTCCGCCACTTCATCTCTTCACAGCACGATAACTGGGTACAGCTTCTTCCATGGGCCGAGTTTTCATATAACAACCACACAAGTGAGTCCACCACTTCCACTCCGTTTCGCATCGTGTACAGTCAACATCCCAGAGTCCCTCTTCCTGTGTCGACTTCATCTCAGGTTCCTGCGCTGCTGACTTTGCATATGGGGACTTCCTGCAAATCTGGCAACAGACCCGGTCCTCTATTTTGCTGGCAGTAGATCGCATGAAGCGAAAGGCAGATACTAAGAGAAGAGAGCCGCCTCAGTTTCTTCCGGGGACTAAAGTCTGGCTGTCCTCTCGGAACATTCGCTTGAATGTACCCTCATGCAAGTTCGCTCCCAGGTTTCTTGGTCCTTTCGAGATTCTGCTACAAATCAACCCTGTCTCCTATAAACTGCGGCTGCCTCCTACCCTCAGAATCCCTAACTCCTTCCATGTGTCCCTCCTGAAACCAGTGGTCCTGAACCGCTACAGCAAGACTTCTAGTTCCACAGTTGCTCCCAGCGGCCCTTCTGATGTATTCGAGGTAAAGGAGATCCTGGACTGCAAGAGGGTACTAGGAAGGACTTTCTATTTGTTGGACTGGAAAGGGTTTGGTCCTGAGGAGAGGTCCTGGGAGCCAGAAAAGAACCTCAGTGCTCCTGCTCTCATTAAAAAGTTCCTCTCCCGCTCTGGTCTCAAGAAGAGGGGGCGTAAGAGGGGGTATACTGTAACGTCCATGGCCGCGGGCCGTCGGGTTTACTCACCTCCCGACGCCCGCAGCCATGGATCCGTGAGCGCTGGTCCCTGTCTCCTCCCTAGGAGACGCTAGTGCTCACTTCCGCTCCGTCCTGCTGTGTCCCGTAAGGTGCGCACGCTCGCTCGCGCACGGCCTTAAAGGGCCAGCGTGCGCACAAATTATTCGTCATCATCATCAACTGCCCTGATTTCCTGGTCTATAAGAAGGCCCCAGGCCTTCTGATCCTTGCATGAGCGTTGTTAGTCTATGCCAGTCTGTCCCGCAAATGGTCCCTTAGTGTTTCCCGTTCCAGCGGTTACCCGTGCCCTGTTACCCGTTCCTGTATTCCGTATTGTTCTAGTTCCTGTGCCTATCTGCGTTGGAGTAGTGTCGTCTGCCTCGTCCAGTGTCGTCTGCCACGTCCAGTGTCTTCTGCCACGTCCAGTGTCTCCTGCCACTTCCAGTGTCTTCTGCCACCTCCAGTGTCTTCTGCTTCATCGGATACTGCCCGCCACGTCTGGACTATTTCAGGTACCCAAGCGTTACTGTCTGCCATTGACTTTCGTATAGACTGTGACCTGGTCAGCTGCCTCCCCGCTACGGCGGAGCGGCCTAGTGGGTCCACATACCCTGTGTTCGTGACAATACCACACCTCTCTGGAGTTCTACATTTTATTTTCATCCGTCCCTTTCATTTATAATTATAGTCCCTTCCATTTACAATTACCGTCCCTTTGATTTACCATAATCATTTCACCATTTAAAAATTGAAGATCCCCCACTAAAAATACTCATTGTAGCCCTAGATGAATACCTAGGTGTAATGACGGGGGTAGGGAAACGGACAAGTGAACACTATTCTACCCACCACTCTGTCCCTGCCTACATGCAACGACCCGCCCTAGGCGACGGGGTACAACTGGGCGGCGGTCCCTACGCTCAGTAAGTGCAAGAGACAAACAGACAAGGGAAAACAAAGCAAAGGGAAATGGGGCAGTTGCCCACGGCAACACCGTGAGCAACAAGAGTGGTGAACGAGCCGAGTCAAACCAGGAGTGCACGAGGTACCAAACGCAGAGCAGGAGAGTAGTCAGAAAGCCAGGGTCAGTATGGAGCAGGATCAAATAGTCAGAAGCTGTAGCTGGGCCACGAAACCACACGAGAAGAATCACAAGCAAAGGAGGAACAGGAAAGGCAGGTATAAATAGACAGAGGGCGGGAGCTAGCTCCGTCTGGCCAGGCTGCGATAGGCTCTCCCACTCCTAAGCCTGCCATCCTGAGTGGTGGAAGCTGGAGTCAGTCTCAGAGACATAGACTCAGGTGCAGACTGATTACCTATGGACGTATCCACAGAAGTTGTGCCTGGTAGATCCTTTACACTAGGATTTGTAATATCGTGTAGTATCTGCACAATTTTTTAGGCCTTTGCAAACATGACATGTGCCCAGAAATCATCCGATTAAAATAAGGCCTCAAAATCCTTGTGGTGTTCCAATACTTTCTGGCCCTGCCATATGTCCAGCAACAGCAGATTAGGGCCAATTTGAGGGTATTTCTAAACTCAGAAGAAATGGGCCAATAAATGTTGAGGTGCTTTTCTTGACTTGCAGGCTCTGTGTCTGAAAGATCTATCCTATAAATGGAGCATTTGTGAAAAAAATTTAAAATGTTCTTTTTCACTCCACATTTCCACAAGATTCTGCAAAAAAAAACTGCGGTCAAAAAAGTGATGACACCCCTAGATAAATTCCTTGAGGGGTGTAGGATTTGAAATGGGGTCATTTCTGGGTGTTTTCCATCGTTATGGGGGCTCAGAGTCTCTTCAAAGATCAAATGGGGCTGTTGAACCAATCATGCAAAACTTGGGCCCTGAAAATCTAAGGCTGCTCCTTCAATTCCAGGCACTGCCATGTGTCCACACAACATATTTGGACCACTTTGGGGGTATCTCTGAACTTGGTACAAATGTGCCAATAAATGTTGAGGTGCTTTTTTTTTTACTCGCATGCTCTGTATCTGATAAATTTGTCCTATAAATTAAGCCTTTGTGAAAAAATGTTAAAATATTGTTTTTCACTCCACATTTCCACAAGATTCTGAAAAAAAAATTGTGTGGTCAAAAAAGTGATCACACACCGACAAAAATTCTTAGAGGGGTGTAGTTATCAAAATGGGGTCATTTCTGGGGGGTTTCCATCATGATGGGGGCTCAGAGTCTCATGCAAAACTTGGGCCCTGAAAACCTAAGGCCTCATTCACACGCCAGGGCCCTAGTGTCGGCCAATAAAATTGGCCGTTTTTCCCGGCCGGTTTGCATCCGTTCCGGGCCGTGTTGCCGTTTTTAACGGCCAATTTTGACCCGTTTTGCATCCGTTTTTTTCCCTGTCCGTTTTAAAATCGGATGAATTTCATTTAAATTTGTTGCCACACACAGCCCTCTGCAGGTAATGCCACCCAGCCCCCTGCAGGTAATGCCACCCAGCCCCCTGCAGGTAATGCACCCAGCCCCCTGCAGGTAATGCCACCCAGCCCCCTGTATGTAATGCCACCAAGTCCCCTGTAGGTAATGCCACCAAGTCCCCCTGTAGGTAATGCCACACATCCCCCTGTAGGTAATGCCACCCAGCCCCCTGTTGGTAATTCCACCCAGCCCCCTGCAGGCAATGCCACCCTGCCCCCTGTAGGTAATGTCACCAGGCTCCCTGTATGTAATGCCACCCAGCCCCCTGTAGGTAATGCCACCAAGTCCCCTGTAGGTAATGCCACCCTGCCCCTTGTAGGTAATGCCACCAAGTCCCCTGTAGGTGATTCCACCAAGTCCCCTGTAGGTAATGCCACACAGCCCACTGTAGGTTGCACCCATCCCCCCCCCCTTCCAGGAGAAGTCACTGTCTTCAATGTCCATAAATGGACAGTTTAGTCACTGACTTCTTCTGGAGAGGAATCCCCGGCCACAGGGTCGGGGATTCCGCTTCTGAAGTGAGGGACGTCGCTGTGTCCATATATGGACAGTGTAGTGACTCACTTCTCCTGTAGCGGAATTCCCTGCCACAGGGTCGGGAATTCCGCTTCTGACGTGAGTGATGTCACTGTGTCCATATATGGACAGTGTAGTCACTCACTTCTCCTGTAGCGGAATTCCCTGCCACAAGGTCGGGGATTCCGCTTCTGAAGTGAGTGACGTCACTGTGTCCATATATGGACTGTGTAGTCACTCACTTCTCCTGTAGCGGAATTCCCTGCCACAGGGTCGGGGATTCCGCTTCTGAAGTGAGTGACGTCACTGTGTCCATATATTGACAGTGTAGTCACTCACTTCTCCTGTAGTGGAATCCCCGGACACGGGGTCGGGGATTCCGCTTCAGAAGTAAGTGACGTCGCTGTGTCCATATATGGACAGTGTAGTCACTCACTTCTCCTGGAGAGGAATCCCCGGCCACGGGGTCGGGGATTCAGCTTCAGAAGTGAGTGACGTCGCTGTGTCCATATATGGACAGTGTAGTCACTCACTTCTGTAGCGGAATCCCCAATCCCTGGCCGGGGATTGGAGATTCCGACTCTACAGGGAGCAAAAAAAGACCCTCATCCTCCTCACATGCACTCTCTGAGGAGGAGGAGGAGGAGAGAGAGCGCGAGCGACGGAATACATGGCCATCACTCGGGACATACTCCGATGATGGCCGTGTATTACTTGGCCCCATAGACTTCTATGGGAGCCGGGCGGCTGGGTAAACGGCTGAAAATAGGGCATGTCCCATTTTTTGACGGCCGGGTTTCCCGGACCGTCAAAAAATCGGTCGTGTCAATAGCCCCATTAGGGGTCTATTGTTCCTAATGCAGCCGGGTGACGGCCGATTTATGGACGGCCATCACCCGGCCGGGAAACCCTGTCATGTGAATAAGGGCTAAGGCTGCTCCTTCACTTCCAGGCACTGCCATGTGTCCACTTAACATATTTGGTCCACTTTGGGGGTATCTCTGAACTCGGTACAAATGGGCCAATAAATGTTAAGGTGCTTTTCTTCACTTGCATGCTCTGTGTCTGAAAAATCTGTCCTATAAATTAATTTGTGAAACAATTAAAAATGTTCTTTTTCACGCCAGATATCCTCAAGATTCTGCAAAAAAACTATGGGTTAAAATAGTCATCACACCCCTGGAGCGTAGTTTCCAAAATGGGGTCACTTTTGTGGGGTTTCCACTGTTTTGGTCCCTCCAGTGCATTGCAAACACGACATGGCACTGAAAACTATTCCAGCAAAATCCGCGCTCCAAAATCCAAATGACGCTCCTTCTCTTCTGAGCCAAACAGCAGTGTATTACCACATATGAGGTATTGCTGTAATCGGGATAAATTGCTTTACATATGTAGTGGTGCTTTTTCTCCTTTATTCCTTGTAAAAATTAAAAATGTCTACGTTTTTTTCTGAAAAAAAAGTAGATTTTCATCTTCACACACGAATTCAAATAGATTTAGCAAAAAAACTGTGGTATCAAAATGCTAACTATAGCCCTAGAAAGATTCCTTGTGGGGTGCAGTTTCCAAAATGGGGTCACTGTTTGGGGGTTTTCACTGTTTTGGTCCCTCCAGTGCATTGCAAACGCGACATGGCATCGAAAACGATTCCAGCAAAATCCACACTCCAAAATCCAAATGACGCTCCTTCTCTTCTGAGCCCTGCTGTGGGTCCAAACAGCAGTGTATTACAACCTATGGGGTATTGCCGTAATCGGGAGAAATTACTTTACAAATGTAGTGGTGCTTTTTCTCCATTATTCCTTGTAAAAATTGAAAATTTCTATGTTTTTTGAGAAAAAAAGTAGATTTTCATCTTCGCACACTAATTCAAATAAATTTAGCAAATAAACTGTGGGGTCAAAATGCTAACTACAACCTGTAATCACGGGGTAGGGAGACAGACAGGTGAGCTCTAATCTACCCGCCACTCAGTCCCTGCCTACTTGCAACGGCCCGTCCTAGGCGACGGCGTACAACTGGGCGACGGTCCCTACGCTCAATAAGTGCACGACAGACAAACAGACAAGGGTACACAGAAGCTAAGGGAAATGGGGCAGTTGCCCACGGCAAAACTGAGCAACAAGAGTAGTGAACGAGCCGAGTCAAACCAGGAGTGCACGAGGTACAAATCGCAGAGCAGGAGCGTAGTCAGTAAAGCCAGGGTCTTGATAAGTTAGCAGTCTCGCTGAACGCCCAGACATGAAGTTATCACGTTCCTTATTATTTGTGTCTATTCAAATAACTCCCACACTCCTCCATTTAGAAAACAACCTATTGTATTTGCAGGTGTTAAGTCTAACGCAAGCATCTTATGAAAAATTATATTACATTTGAAATGTATTGTATGTCTGTGATTGGCTCAATATGAAATATTGTCATTGTATGCTATTGGCTAAATCAGAGTTATTGTCATATTGTAAATGATTGGCTGAAATTAAGCCTATTCAAATCTTGAAAGATATTATTGTAATTGGTTTTTGGCAATAAACCTCAGAGGAGTATTTTTGAACATACAAGCAATGTCTGTGTCTCTTACTTCTTTATATAACCTATGATCTGGATAATTTCCCGGAATGAGTGTTGCTTGGAACACTCGTCTAAAATTTCAGTCTAATATATTTTGAGCCATGACTTCTTCAATGTTTTTTGGTGCCGAAGCCCGGGAGTTTGATCGTCTGATAGCTGTCACGGAGAAGTCGGGCATTGCATTTGTGAAATAAAAAAAGCGCGGTAGGTAAGAAGCTTATTCTTACACAACCTTTTTACATGTGTTTTGCTTAAACCTTGGAATAGCTGTCATGACGTCACATCTCCCGGTCGCAGGGAAATGTATCCAGAAGTGGTATGAAAGAATGGATCCAAAAAGGTATGTTAAAACTCTTTGTGTGATTAATGAATGCAGGTGCATACGTTATCTTGAGTTGCCAAGTTGGGTGATGATTTGAATGTGTCAGTCTCAGAAATGGCAGCCTGTCACGACGCGGGGTGTGGACCCACTGAGCCGTACCGCATAGTGGGATAGCAGCTGGCCAAACAGGTATAGGCAATGTCTAAAGTTCTGGAAAGGGTACCTGAGGCAACGTAGAAGGTAGCGGTGGTTTCAGGCTGAGATGAGGCTCCGGCAGTAGGCAGGCACCAGGCAGGGTGCAACGCAGCAGATGCAGCAGCGAGCACAACACGACTCCAACACTTATAGGCACAGGAGCACGGGGTACTGGAAGCAGGAATGGAACACTGGGAAACACTAAGTGACCATTTTCAAAGACAGTCTAGGGAAACACAACAACGCTCAGGCAATGAATGGAAGGGCATAGCCCTTTTTGTAGTCCAGAGGCATTCTGGGCTAATTTGCAGATATTCTGCATGTGTGCCCTTTAAGGCCAAAGTCGCGCGCGCGCAACCTACTGGAGCCAGTACCTTGAAGTGGAAGTGCCGGTGTCTCCCAGGAGGGAGATGGTGCCCAGGACACTCACTCAAACATGGCCGCGGCCGTCGGGGTAAGTCAGGACGGCGGTCCGCGGCCATAGATGTTACGGTATCCCCCCTCTTATGCCCCCTCTTCTTGGGGTCTGGCGGGAGAGAAACTTCTTCACGAGGACAGGAGCATTGTTGTTCTCCTTTGGCTCCCAGGACCTCTCCTCTGGGCCAAATCAACTCCAATCCACCAAATAAAAAGTTCTTCCTCCTACACTCTTGGTGTCCAAGATCTCCTTCACCTCAAATGTCTCAGACGAACCGCTAGGAGCCACTGCGGGTCTAGGGGTCTTGGTGTAGCGGTTCAGGACCACAGGTTTTAGCAGGGAGACGTGAAAAGAGTTTGGGATCTTGAGGGTGGGAGGCAGCCGAAGCTTGTAGGAAACCGGGTTGATCTGCAGCAAGATCTCGAAGGGTCCGAGGAACCTGGGGGCAACCTTGCAAGACGGCACCCTCAGCTGGGTATTCTTAGAGGACAGCCAGACCTTAGTGCCTGTTAGAAACTGGGCAGGCTCTCGTCTTCTTGTGTCTGCCTTTCTTTTCATGCGGTCAGAATAGAAGATGGATTCTGGTCCCAGATTTGTAGAAAGTCCCTGAATGTAGAGTCAGCTGCAGGCACCTGGGACGTAGTGGAAACAGGAAGAGGTATTCGTGGGTGTTGGCCGTAGACAATGAAGAATGGGCTGGAGGCGGTGGACTCACTAGTGTGGTTGTTGTAGGAGAACTCAGCCCAAGGAAGCAACTGCACCCAGTCACCATGCTGCCGGGAGATAAAGTGTCGTAGATAGATCTCCATAATCTGATTAATCCTCTCGACTTGACCGTTAGACTGGGGATGGTAGGCCGAGGAAAAGTCCAGCTTCACACCGAGGAGACCGCAGAGGGTTCTCCAGAACTTTGAGATGAACTGAAACTCCCGATCCAACACAATATGCAGAGGCAAGCCGTGCGGACGGAAGATGTGTTGGATGAAGGGATTTGCCAGTCGGGAAACAGAAGGTAGGCCGGTCAGTGGAACAAAATGAGCCATCTTGGAGAATCGGTCCACCACCACCCAGACCGTACTGCATCCAGCAGAGGGCAGCAGGAACGTGACAAAGTCCATAGCAATATGTTGCCAGGGGGCATTTGGCACAGGCAGAGGCTGGAGCAGGCCAGCCGGTTTGGAGTGGGCAACTTTATTTGCTGCGCACACCGTGCAGGAGGAGACAAAGTCTGTGATGTCTTTGGGCAGCGTGGGCCACCAGAACTGACAGGCAATCAGGTCTCGGGTCTTACGGGCACCCGCGTGACCTGCCAGTTTAGAACTGTTTTCCCAGCGGAGTATTCTTCTTCTGTCTGCCAAGTACACAAAAGTCCTCCCAGGAGGAATGTCTCTAACTTGCAGAGGGTTGACAGAGATGATGCAGGATGGATCAATGATATTCTTGTCGGCAGGGCAGTAGTGGAGCTCAAACTTGAACCTGGCGATGAACAGCGACCACCTGGCCTGACGGGGGCTCAGCCGCTGGGCCGTCTGGAGATAGGTGATGTTCTTGTGGTCCGTGAATATTAGGATTGGATGAGCTGCGCCCTCTTACTAGGTGTCTACACTCCTCCAGAGCCAGCTTGATGACCAGTAACTCCCGATCCCCAATCAAGTAGTTGCGCTCTGCCAGAGAAAAAAGCTTGGAGTAATAGCCAGATACCACTGTCTTGCCTTTGGAGCCTCTCTGGAAAAGAAATGCGCCAGCACCAACGGAGGAGGCGTCCATCTCCAACGAAAACTGCAGAGACACATCAGGATGATGGAGGATTGAGGCTGACGTGAAGGCCTTCTTTAAGCTCCTGAATGCGGCCTCTGCTTCTGGAGTCCACACCTTGGCGTTCATGCCCTTTTTGGTGAGGGTAGAGATGGGAGAAGTTGGGGATGAAAAGCTGGTAGAAGTTGGCGAATCCCAAGAAGCGCTGTATGGCCCTTAAGCCTTGAGGGCGTGGCCTCAATCGAAGCAAAACTTGATGGACATGTCTTTGATGAGTCGCTGGATCTGGGGAAAAAATCAAAGTGTCATCGAGATACAACACAGACATAAAGGAGATCACGGAAAATGTCATTGACAAACTCTTGGAAGACCGCAGGAGCCTTACACAGGCCGAAGGGCATCAACAGGTATTCGTAGTATACGTAGTGCCCATCTCGAGTATTAAATGCCGCCTTCCATACGTCACCCCGACGGATCCGGATTAGGTAACCCCCGCAGGTCTAGTTTGGAAAAACATTTTGCTCCCCATATACGATCAATTGTTCTGAAATCAATTGCAACGGGTATCTGTTCTTTACTGTTATCTGGTTGAGGCCCCGGTAGTCAATGCCGGGTCGAAGAGATCCGTCTTTCTTTTTAACAAAGGAAAACCCGGCCCCGGCCGGAGATGAGGATTTGCGTATGAAGCTCCTCTCTAAGTTCTCCTTGATGTAGGCGGACATAGACTGGGTCTCAGGTAAGGAGAGAGGGTATACTCTATCACAGGGAGGAGGCGAATCAGGAACCAAGTCAATAAGACAGTCATACACCAACGTCTCTGCCTCCTTCTTGCTGAAGACATCCGAGAATTGAGAGTAGCAAGGGGGCAACCATACCTATGACTGGAAACAAGCATATATCAGCAGCACTGGACAAGAGAATATAGGTTGGGTGCAAGCCTCTTAGGTCACAGTCCAATGACCCTTCAGTATACGTAAAAGGAAAGTGAGGCAGCACTACCAAATTTGTGAAAATAATGATCCGTTTATTCCACTCGTGTTCGACGTTTCAGCTCAGTGTGAGTCATGCTTGAGAAAGGCTCACACTGAGCTGAAACGTCGCACACGAGTGGAATAAACGGATCATTATTTTCACAAATTTGGTAGTGCTGCCTCACTTTCCTTTTACGCATACCTATGACTGATGCGAGGGAGGCTGAACCGAATGGATATACCCCAGGCACTTGGGACCCCACTGGAGAACCTCTCCAGAGTTCCAATCCAGGACTGGGGCGTGTAGACGGAGCCAAGGCAAACCCAGCAGCACGGGTTTGACGGCCCTGGGCAGGACAAAAAAGGAGATGAGCTCGGAATGAAGGGCTCCCACTTGAAGCCTCAGCAGTTTTGTCACAGACAATATTGGGTCAGTGAAGGAGATCCACTAGGTCTCTGCATATAAAATTGTCTGCAGAGCCAGAGTACAGATAGGCAGAGACCATGTGGGTCCGCTCGCCAGCGACAATAGTCACAGGTATAGACAACTTGGAAGAAAGTTCCCTGTTAAATGCGGTGTCGCCCAGGGTTGTCTCCCCAACCAATCCTAGGTGTTGGAGTTTTTTGGCTTCTGGGGACACAGGCGCACGACATGGCCTACGAGGCCGCAATATAGACAAAGTCCGGAAGGGCGCCTGTACTGTTTCTCCTGGGCAGAGAGTTTAATTCGATCCACCTGCATGGGCTCCTCAGGTGGGGCAACAGATGAGGACAAAAGAGGTTGCTGGAAGTTGGGAGCCAACCCAGGGAGTCTCAGTAGGGAGGTAGCTGCCGACGAGACCTGTCCAGGCTCTGCAAACACAGTGCGGAATGACCGTAGGAACCAGTGGCAGTCACGAGTCTCAGGTCCCTGTCGTTCCCAGATAGGGTTCGCCCATGCCAGGGCCTTGCCAGCAAGCAGGGAAACAATGAAGGCAATCCTGGCACCTCTAGCTGTTGTGCCATGGCGTTTACTGCCACAAGGAGTTGATCCTGTTGTGTTCGCAGGTCCTGCAGACCCGCTTTCATGGCTTGAGGAGCTGACAGGCCCTTGAATTGACCAGCGGGGTCTGTGGCCTGAGCGTACTGGCACGGGGTGTGGACCCAGTGGGCCGTACCGCATAGTGGAATAGCAGCTGGCCAAACAGGTATAGGCAATGCCTATAGTTCTGGAAAGGGTACCTGAGGCAACGTAGACAGTAGTGGTGGTTTCAGGCTGAGATGAGGCTCCGGCAGTAGGCAGGCACCAGTAGGGGTGCAACACAGCAAATGCAGCAGAGAGCACAACACGACTCCAACACTTTATGGCACAGGAGCACGGTAGCACAGGATACGGAGTACTGGAAGCAGGAGCGGAACACTGGGAAACACTAAGAGACCATTTGCAAAGACAGACTAGGGAAACACAACAGCAATAGAAGTGATATGAAGGTGAGTGTGAAAGATACAAGAGTGGGTGAAGATTGTGAGGAGGTTGAAACCTTGTGGGTGGAATTACAAATGGAGGTAAACACTGGAAAAAAAATTGTGTAATCTATACACCCCCAATAGTAGATGGAAGGTCAGCTATATGAACAGATGGAGCAGGCAGCACAGGGGGTTACTGTAGTGATAATGGGAGATTTTAATTACCCAGATAGTAATCGGTGTCATGGTTCGGCTTCAACTGCGAAGGGGAGAAATTTCCTCAACCTGTTGCAGGAAAATTTTATGGGCCGGTATGTGGAGGACCGGACTAGAGGTGAAGCTCTGTTGGATCTGGTCATTTCTAATAATGCAGAGCTTGTTGGGAATGTCAATGTTCGTGAAAACCTTGGTAACAGTGATCACAGTATAGTTTTATTTTACCTATACTGTAAAAAACAAACACAGGCTAGGAGGGCAAAAACACTTCATTTTAAGATGGCCAATTTCCCCAGGATGAGGGCTTCAATTCAGGACATAGACTGGCAAGAACTAATGTCAAATAATGGTACAAATGATAAATGGGAGATCTTAAAATCCACTTTGTATAATTATAATGCAAAATTTATTCCTAGAGGTAACAAGTATAAACGACTAAAATTAAACCCCACATGGCTTACACCTTCTGTAAAAAGGGCAATATATGACAAAAAAAAGTGCATTTGAAAAATACAAATCTGAGGGTACAGCTATAGCCTTTGTAAATTATAAAGACCTTAAAGAGGCTCTGTCACCACATTATAAGTGCCCTATCTCCTGCATAAGGAGATTGGCGCTATAATGTAGGTGACAGCAATGCTTTTTATTTAAAAAAACAATCTATTTTTACCACTTTATTAGCGATTTTGGTTTATGCTAATGAGTTTCTTCATGCCCAAGTGGGCGTGGTTTTACTTTCGACCAAGTGGGCGTTGTACAGAGGAGTGTATGACGCTGACCAATCAGTGTCATGCACTCCTCTCCATTTATTTACACAGCAGCATCGCGTTCTTACTAGAACGCGATGTGCAGCCACATACACAGACATTAACGTTAATCAAGTGTCCTGATAATGAATATACATGACCTCCAGCCAGGAGGTATATTCAGAATCCTGACACTTCTGAATCTTTTCTGTGAGATTTCCAGCAAGGGAAACGAAATCTCATTTACCTCGTAATCTCGCGAGATTACGCGTGGCTTGCTGGAATCTCACAGAAAAGATTCAGAAGTGTCAGGATTCTGAATACACATGACGTCCAGGCTGGAGGTCATGTATATTCATTATCAGGACACTTGATTAACGTTAATGTCTGTGTATGTGGCTGCACATCGAGTTCTAGTAAGAACGCGATGCTGCTGTGTAAATGAAGGGAGAGGAGTGTATGACGCTGATTGGTCAGCGTCATACACTCTGTACAACGCCCACTTGGTCGAACGTAAAAACACGCCCACTTGGGCATTAAGAAACTCATTAGCATAAAGCTAAAAATCGCTAATAAAGTGGTTTAAAATAGATATTTTTTCTAAATAAAAAGCATTACTGTCACCTACATTACAGCGCCGATCTCCTTATATAGGAGATAGGGCACTTATAATGTGGTGACAGAGCCTCTTTAATCAAATCTGCAAAAACTTAATAAAATGAGCAAAAATACAAAATGAAAGGCAGGTGGCCAAGGATAGTAAAACAAATCCCCAAAAATTCTTCAAGTATGTAAATGCAAAAAAACCAAGGTCTGAACATGTAGGACCCCTAAATAGTGGTAATGGGGAGTTGGTGATAGGAGATATGAGAAGCCCGAGTTACTAAATGGGTTCTTTAGCGCGGTATATACAACAGGAGAGAGAGCAGCTGATGTAGGCAGTGCTGTTAATACATCAATTAATATACTGAATTGGCTTAATGTAGATATGGTCAAAACTAAGTTAAATAAAATAAATGTGCCCAAGGCCCGAGGACCAGATGGGTTACACCCTAGAGTTCTTATTAGAGTTCTTTTTGTCCCCCCACTTCAGAATATTTAGAGATTCTCTAGTGACTGGTATAGTGCCAAGGGACTGGCGCAGGGCAAATGTGGTGCCTATTTTCAAAAAGGGCTCTAGGTCTTCCCCGGGTAATTATAGACCAGTAAGCTTAACATCCATTGTGGGGAAAATCTTTGAGGGGCTCTTGAGGGACTATATACAGGATTATGTGACAAAAAATAGTATTATAAGTGACAACCAGCATGGTTTTACTAAGGACAGAAGTTGTTAAACCAACCTGATTTGTTTTTATGAGGAGGTGAGCAGAAGCCTAGACAGAGGGGCCGCTGTGGATATAGTGTTTTTGGACTTTGCAAAGGCATTTGACATTGTCCCTCATAGACGTCTATTGAGTAAATTAAGGACTATAGGTTTAGAAAGTATAGTTTGTAATTGGATTGAGAATTGGCTTAAGGACCGCATCCAGAGAGTTGTGGTTAATGATTCCTACTCTGAATGGTCCCCGGTTATAAGTGGTGTACCCCAGGGTTCCGTGCTGGGACCACTATTATTCAACTTATTTATTAATGATATAAAGGATGGGATTAATAGCACTATTTCTATTTTTGCAGATGACACTAAGCTATGTAGTATTGTTCAGTCTATAGAAGATGTTCGTAAATTGCAAGCTGATTTGGACACACTAAGGCTGGATTCACACAAGGTCATTACGTCCGTAATTGACGGACGTATTTCGGCCGCAAGTCCCGGACCCAACACAGTACAGGGAGCTGGGCTCCTAGCATCATAGTTATGTACGATGCTAGGAGTCCCTGCCTCGCTGCCGGACAACTGTCCCGTACTGAAAACATGATTACAGTACGGGACAGTTGTCCGGCAGCAAGGCAGGGACTCCTAGCATCGTACATAAGTATGACCTCGTGTGAATCCAGCCTAAGTGTTTGGGCATCCACTTGGCAAATGAGGTTTAATGTAGATAAGTGTAAAGTTATGCATCTGGGTACTAAAAATCTACATGCATCATATGTCTTAGGGGGATCTATACTGGGAGAGTCGCTTGTTGAGAAGGATCTGGGTTTACTTGTAGATCATAAACTAAATAACCGCATGCAATGTCAATCAGCTGCTTCAACGGCCAGTAAGATATTGTCGTGTATTAAAAGTGTCATGGACTCGCGGGACAGGGATATAATATTACCACTATACAAAGCATTAGTGAGGCCTCATCTAGAATATGCAGTTCAGTTCTGGGCTCCAGTTCATAGAAAGGATGCCCTGAAGTTGGAAATAATACAAAGAAGAGCAACGAAGCTAATAAGGGGCATGGAGAATCTAAGTTATGAGGAAAGATTAAAATAATTAAACCTATTTAGCCTTGCAAAAAAACGACTAAGGGAGGGACATGATTAACTTATATAAATATATTAATGGCACATACAAAAAATATGGTTAAAACCTGTTCCATGTAAAACCCCCTCAAAAAACAAGGGGGTACTCCCTCAGCCTGGAGAAAAAAAGGTTCAATCTGCAGAGGCGACAAGCCTTTACTGTGAGAACTGTGAATCTATGAAATAGTATACCGCAGGAGCTGGTCACAGTAGCTACAGTAGATGGCTTTAAAAAAGGCTTAGATAATTTCCTAGAACAAAAATATATTAGCTCCTATGTGTAGAAATTTTTACCTTCCCTCTTCCCATCCCTTGGTTGAACTTGTGAGATTAAACTCCATCACTCTTGAGTTCCTTTTCTCCATAACAGAATTTGTCCAGGATTCATTCATATTCACAAATAATAACCGATCGGGAGGGATTGCACATACAATGGTTTGATGTACAGAAATCTAAAATGGCTGTGGACGGAGCCTTTATTTATAGGTTCATGCTTTCACTTAACACATATTAACCAATCAGATGATGCCAAGTACATATAGGTATACACCCAAAAATACTTCCATATAAGGTAATGACTTTCTTCCTAATATATATGAATCCTGGTACTCATCAGTTTGGAATGCCAGATGATGTCCTCTTTAACCTATCTTAGATGATAGGGAATACATTCATTTAAGAGACGATTAAAAACGTATCTAATACATATCTCAAACAATATAATGCAGTCATTTTGATAATACAATATATAAATCTAAAAGGTATTATATTTATTACTCTGACAGTTCCCCTCTTTTTGACAAAATACTGCATCCAACTATTCTATCCCTATGGGAACCGATATCCTCTGAAGGTGAAACCTCGGATCCTCCTATCCCTTCCTAACCTAGTATAGTGGCCATTAGATTGGGGAATCTACCTATCATGAGTTACAGCTGAAACTGTGGTATATCACGGATTACACGGGTAGCCACATAAACAGTGGGATCATCAAACTTGCCTTGAGATCCTTTCCCACAGATGATCTATAAATCATTTACCTAAGAGTGGGGTGTTCCTGGCCATACAAATCTATCCCTAATTATCTGATTCTTTCCTAACACCACCACGATGGACACATATGTCGACTTCAGAGAGGTTTCATCCATCACAGTAGGCGCATATCCATCCATCATCTTTGATGAATTGAGGCATGTGAACTGTTACTGGAAGAAAGGATGTAGAAGTTATTTTATGTCCCAATGTTTCTCCTTTTTCTACACGTAGAACTTTAATCTGCGTTGGGTTTTTATAACCATTACAACACTTCGTCATCAGCATAAAAAATTTGTTTGACAATCAAATAAATCAGTATTCCTATAATAAATACCTACAAAGCTACATGTAATATTCCATAAAACGGAACCACCTATTCCCTTAAACCAGTTAGCTGGGTTTAGCCAACTAAGCAAATCTGAATTCCAGTCATCCTGAGAGTTATTAACTTTCCTGAACCCTTCCTTTACCTTCTTATCCTGCTCGATAGCATACGTGACTTTCAACAGGCCAGAGGGTTCTATATAATGGCAGCAGGCAGGGCCTACTATCTGACACATACCGCCTTGGGATGGTATGAGATAGTCCAGGACTACAGCATGCTGGTTAGTTACTAAGATAAGCTGACTGGTAAGTGTGCTAGTTATATGTAAAGCATCAAAGACATATTCTGTAATATTGTCAAATAAGTCAGCAAGCTTTTCAATATTATGTGCATTTCTTACAGATATCCCTACTAGTGTGAGTGATAGGCCTAACTTTTCTTACCAGGGAACATGTACTAGGGATTTAGCCTTACTCTCAGGTCAGCTTCCCTCTTGAACAACACATGATTTGGTATGTTACTGTAAGGATAATCATTATCTTCCCATACCCATGTGGCTGACTGGAGTCTAGCTAATGTACAGGTTCCTTCTGCTCCCATAAGTATCCATTTATATGCATTATTACCACACACTATATAGATATCATCCGGAAGCTTAAAGAGGCTCTGTCACCAGATTTTCAAACCCCTATCTCCTATTGCAGCAGATCGGCGCTGCAATGTAGATAACAGTAATGTTTTTGTTTTTTTCAAAAACGAGCATTTTTGGCCAAGTTATGACCATTTTTAGATTTATGCAAATGAGCCTTTCTTATGTACAACTGGGCGTGTTTAAAGTTATGTCCAACTGGGCGTGTATTGTGTGTGTACATCTGGGCGTTTTTACTTGTTTTACTAGCTGTGCCTTGTGAATAGAAGTGTATGATGCTGACGAATCAGCATCATCCACTTCTCTTCGTTACCACCCAGCTTCTGGCAGTGCACAGACACACAGCGTGTCCTCGCGAGATCACGCTGTGACGTCACTCACTTCCTCCCACAGGAACTTCATCGCGTCGGATGAGCGAGGACACGCTGTGTGTCTGTGAACTGCCAGAAGCTGGGTGGTAACAAAGAGAAGTGGATGATGCTGATTCGTCAGCATCATACACTTCTATTCACAACGCCCAGCTAGTAAAACAAGTAAAAACGCCCAGATGTACACACACAATACACGCCCAGTTGGACATAACTTTAAACACGCCCAGTTGTACTTAAGAAAGGCTAATTTGCATAAATATAAAAATGGTCATAACTTGGCCAAAAATGCTCGTTTTTGAAAAAAAAAAACACGTTACTGTTATCTACATTGCAGCGCCGATCTGCTGCAATAGGAGATAGGGGTTTGAAAAGCTGGTGACAGAGCCTTTTTTAAAGGCGCCACTCATATGATGTAAGATATCTGCTAATTCCACAAGTCTTAGGGAATTATTGAAAAGGCACCAGGGTTCACTAGTCTTGTTACCCATGGGGCTATGATATCTTTCCTGTCTGCATATGGAAGGGTCATTTTGATTATAATTATCCCCGAGATCAGGAATAGCTCCCCTTTGGTTACAGGTGGTATTTTCTCTTTTCGTAAAATTTGATGCCCATCTCCAAGCTGAATCATGCACATACCGACCCAAACAGTCATTTGAATGTGGCATGTGACAGCCTAGATAATCTGAGGCCTTCTGAAAGCTAATTTTCAATTTACTAGTTTTATCTCAACCCTTTTCCAACTTCCTGGGATTCCTTGTCTATAGTCCATCATCCACGGGTGCATTCTTTTAGTAATGTTGACCACCCATCAAGGGTCAAATACATGCCCCACTATTGTATGAGGGACACTAACATTCGTCCACATATGGTAATCGTACAATGTCAAGTTCCATCACTCGGACACAGGTTAGTCATTTTTTACGACAGTCTGATGATATTTGATAAACTTGTTGTCTCAATTCTCCTTTGGGATTCAAGGTTGTAATACATGGGAGTAAAAGATAGGTTACAATGATGAAGCCTCGGGGTTCAGAACCTTCTTGCAGTGACTGCTAAATATCCAGGAAGCTTTCCCTTCAAGTTTTACGGAAGTGGAAATGGTCAGCTGGACTTGATACGGTTCGTTAAATCCGGGCTCAAGAGTTCTCTGGATGTGCCTCTTTACCATTATCCAGTCTCCGGGCTTAACACAATGAAACCCTGCAAGGGAATCTGGATCTGGAAGGGAACCATAAACACGATGATACAAAGAAATTATATTTTTATTCAATGCTCCCACAAATGCAGTAAGAACTGAATGCAAATGTTGAAGCTGTTGAGGAAATATAGTTCTGTTTTGGGTGGACATCCAAACAATATCTCATATGGGCTCAACCTTATCTTTCTGTTTTGCAGTGACTCTGACTGAGTGTAACGCTATTAGAAGGCATCTGTCCATGGTTTTCCTGTCTAAGCCATTGCCTTTTGAATTTTTAACTTCAGTGTACTAATTCATTCTTTCTACTGCCCCACTACCCTGGGGGTGATGAGGTGTATAGAACGCTTGTGTAATGCTGACATTACTTCTCTAAGTATCCTGTGGAATGTGTAGCTGGATCACTTTCTATGGTTTCTGGAACACCAGACCTACACATCACTTCATTGCGCAGCTTCTTAGCTGTGCTTTTGCATTCACTGTTACCACAGATCATGCTTCAGGCCATCCTGAAAAGATATCAACACAGACAAGGACATATTCATACCGACCAACCTTGTGTAGCTGTATGTAATCAATCTGCAGTTGCTGGAACGGGTACAATGGCCTTGGGGTATGCTTCTCTGGGACTTTTACTGTTCTCCCTGTGTTATGGCTGGCACAGAGAAGACATGTCTGCACATATCGGGTAGCAGTGTTGTTGTACCCAGGGACAACCCAGAACCTGGAAACTAAACTTACCATTGCATCCTCAGCCGCATGTATTGGTCCATGTGTCAAATGATGTGTCATCATAGGGTATAGGACCAGGGCTAGGCACAGTTTACTTCTGTCTACCATAGCCCCTCTAAGTCCTCTTTTGTCCCTTTTTCCTTCCATTTTCCTTTTTCTTCCATTGCAGCCTGTTTTTGGAGTAATCTGAACATTGACATATTAGCCGCCCCCCTGACCTGCTTCAGCAGGTTCATCATTATTGTGGGGAGAGGCATCAGTGCAGCTGCCTTGGCCACCTCATCTGCCTTTCGGTTACCTACGACCTCAGGTGACTGTTCCCTTGTATGTACCTGGACTTTTATAATGACTGCCTTTTTAGGTAGCTGTAAGGCACTTTATAGGGCTGCTACAGCTTCACTGTTTTTCAGGGGTTTACCTGATAAGCCAACAAAATCTCTGCTCCTCCAAATTGGGCCATAATCATGTGCGATACCAAAAGCCTCGAGTCCGTATAAAAGCTTACAGTATGACCCTCGGCCCGTGTACAAGCTGCAGTGACTGCCTTCAGCTCTGCCTCCTGGGCCGAAATCCCAAGTGGGAGTGGTTGCTGACACAATCTTTCATACAAGGTGGTGACTGCATATCCTGTCCTGGGTTCTCCGTTGTCATATGATCAGGATCCATCTACAAAAAGCTCAAGATCTACATTAGCATTGGGTGTTTCCACCACATTATCAAGTTCATTTGCTTCTTATTTCATTAATTCAAAACAATCCTGTCTGACATCTCTATCATCAAATAAGAAAAATTTGTGTGGTATTTTATTATCACCTTTCTTCCTAATTCCCAATCTTATCTGACTATCAGCTTCATGTTCTGCTCTCTCTAATGCTTTCTCATGGGCCTCTTCTTTCTGTTCTAGCCTTTCATCCCATTCCTCATTCCCCTCTTCTGGACCAAGCGTAAGTAATGTCGCTGGGTTCAGAACTACGCATCTTTTGGTGAGGTTGGGGGGTGTAAGTCTTGCAGCTGATAGATGATTTTTCCTGGCCTGTGACAACATTCCTTTTACTGTATGTGGTACCTGGATGGTGAGAGGGCAATATCTGCTACTTTATCTTTTGAAGTTCTGCTACTGCTCTGATGCAGGGCGGAGCCCCTCTGATTACAGGGCCTAGATGTACAGAGTACTACCCCAATGGTGTTTGTTTAGACCCATGTAGTTGTATAAGGACGCCTTGTGCATGTTCCTTTGCCACATGACAAAAGAGTTTAAAGGGTTTCATGTAATCTGGTATGCATAAGGCTGATGGAGCTAAAAATTTCCTCCTTTAGCTACTGAAGTGTTGTCAATTCCTCAGCTGTCAAGTGAAATTTTTCTGCCTTTTTCCTGGTCATCATACCCTTAGTCTGGTACAACCTGAATTTGTACAAAAAAAATCCTTAACACGTTAGTGACCGCCAATACGCCTTTTAACGGCGGCCACTAACGGGCTTTATTCTGATGCATATGCCTTTTTACGGCACTGCATCAGGATGAGTAAACAGAGCAGGGAGCCGTCAAATCTCCCTGCTCTCAGCTGCCAGAGGCAGCTGATGGCTGGGGGCGTCCCTGCTCTGCCGTGTGAGATCGATATAAATATCGATCTCACATGTTTAACCCCTCAGATGCAGTGCGCAATAGCGAGCACCGCATCTGAGTGGTTTTGGAGAGAGGGACGGAGCTCCCTCTCTCTCCCACCGACACCCGGCCATAAGATCGCCGAGTGTCTGTGTCTTCTATGGCAGCCGGGGGCCTAATAAAGGCCCCCAGGTCTGCCTGTCATGAATGCCTGCTAGATCATGCCTCTGGCATGACCTAGCAGATGCCTGCCCGTTTTAAACGGACAGGCAGTAATACACTGCAATACAGAAGTATTGCAGTGTATTATAATAGCGATCGCAGAATCGCATATTATAGTCCCCTAGTGGGACTAGTAAAAAAGTTAAAAAAAAGTTTAATAAAGTTAATTTAAAAAAAAATTTGAAAAAAATGAAAAACCCAGCTTTTCCCCTTACAAACTCCTTTACTATTAAAAAACCAAAATAAATTTAAAAAGTTACGCATATTTGGTATCGCCGCGTCCGTAACGACCCCGACTATAAATCTATTACATTATTTAACCCACACGGTGAACGCCGTAAAAAATGTAATAAAAAACTATGGAAAAATTGCTGTTTTCTGTAAATCCTGACTTAAAAAAAATGTTATAAAAAGTGATCAAAAAGTCGCATCTACTCCAAAATGGTACCAATAAAAACGACAAGTCTTCCCGCAAAAAAAAAGCCCTCATACAACTGCATCGGCGGAACAATAAAAACGTTACGGCTCTTCAAACATAAAGACACAAAAACAAATAATTTTGAAAAAAAAGTGTTTTTACTGTGTAAAAGTAGTAAAACATACAAAAACTATACAAATTTGGTATCGTTGCAATCGTAACAACCCGCTGAATAAAGTTATTGTGTTATTTATATCACACGGTAAACGGCGTAGATTTAAGACGCGAAAAAGCGTGGCGAAATTTCAGGTTTTTTTCTATTCCCCCCCAAAAAAAAGTTAATAAAAGTTAATCAACAAATAATATGTCCCCCAAAATGGTGCTATTAAAAAACACAACTTGTCCCGCAAAAAACAAGACCTTATACAGCTATGTAGACGCAAAAATTAAAGAGTTATAGCTCTTGGAATGCGACGATGGAAAAACGTAAGGTCTAAAATAGGCTGGTCATTAAGGGGTTAAACATCAGGATGTTGCAATTCCATAGAGTCCCATCATGTTAACACCACACCACTCAGTCTCCACTCTCATCCACCTCTGCTTGCTGTTTCATGACATCTTTCATAACAACAAAACTTCCACAATCCCATGCAGATTTCACTATAACAGACAGGAGTAGCTGCTGGCCGGTCTCTTATACGCTCAGAGTACACAACCTGCTGCAGCTGCACTAGTGAAATAGTTACACAGAAACACTAATAGTTTAACATATCGCCTAATATTGTTGGGAGTATTTCCTTAGTTTTGGCACATTGTTCCCAGGTGACAAAACATAAAGGAGAGAAGGAATAGAGCATTAGGTGGCCAGCCTAATGGGGAAAGTGAGGAATAAAGGGATAAGAAGCAGTCACACAGTTTTGTAAACCAGGGAACTCATGTATCACAACAAAGGATACAAACATAAAAAACTTCAAACATGAATCACGACCATTTACTTCTTCACAGTCCGGCATTGCTCTGGGTGCCTGTGACTAGATTAATCATGATGGGCTGGGGTTTATTTGCCCTCCTCTGTCTTACTTTCTGCTCTCCTAATGCTCTTAGGACAAATAGTTTGTTCCACAGGTATAAGAATACAGTCCGGTTTAGTCCTCCCATCAATTTGTCCCTCAATTCTGTAGCATCTGGCAATTTACTTGTCATAGCCAGATGTTCAGGTTGGGTCCATGAGAGCAAGCACCCCAACATGAATAAGCCCCTAGTGGTTTGGCATTTCTACATTTCTCAACATGCAATGTTTAAATACTTTTGTGTCAGAAAAAACAAAAGTATAGACGGTATGATACCTTCAATGGCTAACCATAAAAGTCCTAAAGCTTTCAGAGCACACAGGCCCCTTTGTCAGGCAATTTACAAATGAAAATTACATTTCTCAACAAAAGAAGGCATTCATAGGATTACATTGTCTATCTATGGGGCACTCCAACCCTCTGTAGACATCTGGATACAATCGGGATCCTTCCTTTATAGTCTTTCCCATATTGATACCTGAGATAGGGATAGAGTGGGGATATAACTTGTACCCGTCCTGGGGAAGAGGAGGTTCAGGTATCTGAGGTATCAATGGGGTGGGGGGGGGGTGACTATTATAGTGGTAGATTTATCTCCCTTTGTAGCTCTAGCTGTATCTCTAGCTGCAGTGTTTTTTTTCCTTATTTCTGACCTTGTGTGTTTTATATCTGGTTCTGCTGTAACATTCCCTGTACTTTTAATTACTTTCTCTGACACTTCTAACCAAGTTTGTCCCTCTCATTTACAAAATATTCCTTATTCCTTCTACTGCCCAGCCTTCCTTCTGTGGTTTCACTATATCCATAGCCCTGGTTCTCCTCGCCTTTTCCTGGCCCTTAGAACCTAATTTGCTATTTAGTGAGCCCATTTTAATCCAGACCTCTACTTATTAGGGTAGCGAGCCTTTTTCTTGAGGTCTATTCCTGGAACTCTTTACCTAGAGTTCCCCTGTATCAGTTCCCCTATCCTGGAAATTTTTACCTAAATTTCCATTAACCTGGAACTTTTTTTTAAATTATTTGTAATTTTTTTCCTTTAGGAAAATTAAATGTTACATACAAATGTATGACCTTATTCTGGTTTAACCAAAATATTTTAAATCTAAAAATGCCAATACCCACTTAAAACTATTACTTTACAATAAAGATACAGACGAGGCTGAACAAAGACATTTCCAAACTTTCAGAAGGGTAGGGGGACATGTACACACATATCTGGATGTACTGTATAACAGGATCTCTTAAAGAAGAGATAAGGCAGCTGTGGGAGGACCAATCAGGATGAAGCCAATGCAAGAAACTGAGTCTTGTAGTACCACAACATCTCCCCCGGTTTCCCTCCCACCTTTCCTAAAGTTTAGCTATGCAGAGCAAGATTCACTATTAACCAGCAGCCTAGAGCCTAATAATAGAAGTTGTGGTGGCTTAATCCCTTTTAACACCATACTGAAGAGGACCATTCTATTGACTCAGATATGTTTCATATCATACATTAACAGAAGCATATATCTATATACACCATTACCTTGCACAGCAAAATGTAGACACTTACAGAGACAAACAGCTATTCCCCTCATATTTCAATCATACACTTGGCATACATAAAGCACACACATATAACACGTACAGCATCCCAGACAAATTCACGGAGATTCTCTGCTGCCCAACAGATTCGAAAAAGACTTACCCAACAGAGAAAGAGAGAGATTAGCAAGGCAATGGCTTACTCACCGGTTTTTCTCTCCCATTCTCCAAAGGGAAACTCCACGCTAGTTTCGGATCAGGCGTGTTTTGTTGAGATCTCGCTGGGGCCTCCAACTGTGAGATTAAACTCCATCACTCTTGAGTTCCTTTTCTCCATAACAGAATTTGTCCAGGATTCATTCATATTCACAAATAATAACCGATCGGGAGGGATTGCACATACAATGGTTTGATGTACAGAAATCTAAAATGGCTGTGGACAGAGCCTTTATTTATAGGTTCATGCTTTCACTTAACACACATTAACCAATCAGATGATGCCAAGTACATATAGGTATACACCCAAAAATACTTCCATATAAGGTAATGACTTTCTTCCTAATATATATGAATCCTGGTACACATCAGTTTGGAATGCCAGATGATGTCATCTTTACCCTATCTTAGATGATAGGGAATACATTAATTTAAGAGACGATTAAAAACATATCTAATACATATCTCAAACAATATAATGCAGTCATTTTGATAATACAATATATAAATCTAAAAGGTATTATATTTATTACTCTGACAAACTTAATGGACATGTGTCTTTTTTCAACCGTACTATGTAACTATGTAGCGTAATTGTTAATTTTCTCAACAAATAAAGGAAAAAAAGAACCTCAACATTTGTAAAGCAATCTTCTGGAGTACTGAAATACCCCATATGTGGTCATAAACTGCTGTTTGGGCACACTGCAAGGTTCAGAAGAGAAGGAGCACCATTTGGCTTTTGGAGTAGAGATTTTGCTGGATTGGTTTCTTGACACCATGTTGCTTTTCCTAAGGTACCAGTACAGTGGAAACATTTGGGATACTACACCCCTTAAGGAATTCATCTAGGGGTGTAGTGAGCATTTTGACCGCACAGGTGTTTCATAGATTTTATTAGAATTGGGCAGTGAAAGTAAAAACAATCTTTTTTTTCCAATAAGACGTAGCTTTAGTGCCAAATTTTTCATTTTCTCAAAAAATAAAGGAGAAAAAACACACCATTTTTAAAGCAATTTCTCCCGAGTACGGCAATGCCCCATATGTGGTCAAAAACTGATGTTTGGGCACACGGCCGGGTTCAGAATGGAAGAAGCGACATTTCGCTTTTGGAGTGCAGATTTTGCTGGATTGGTTTCTGGTCGCTATGTAGCATTTGCAAAGCCCCTGTGGGACCAAAACAGTTGAAACCCCGCAGAATTGACCCCATTTTTGAAACTACACCCCTCAAGGTATTCACCTAGGGGTGTAGAGAGCATGTTAAGCCTGCAGGTGTTTTGCAGAAATTAGTATGCACTCTATGTTGCAGAGTGAAAATGGGATTTTTTCCATAGATATGCCAATATATCGTGCTCAGCTTGTGCCACCATAACAAGACAGCTCTCTAATTATTATGCTGTGTTTCCCGGTTTTAGAATCACCCTACATGGGTGGACATTCGACAGGACTCAGGAGTGAAAGAGTATCAATGCGAAATTGAGGCCTAATTTGGCAACTTACAAAGTATTGGTTCACAATTGCAGGGCTCTAATGTGAAATAATAAAAAGAAACCCCTGAGAAGTGACCCCATTTTGGAAACTACACCCCTCAAGGCATTTATTAAGGGGTGTAGTGAGCAATTTCACCCACAGGTCTTTTCCATAAATGAATGCGCTGCAGATTGTGCAAAGTAAAAATTTAACTTTTTCCCCAGATATGCTAATTCAGTGGCAAATATGTCATGCCCAGCCTGTGCCACTGGAGACACACACCCTAAAAATTGTTAAAAGGGTTCTCCTGGGTATGATGGTGCCATATATGTGGAAGTAAACTGCTGTTTGGGCACGCTGTAGGGCTCAGAAGGGAGGGAGCGCCATTTGGCTTTTGAAGCATAGATTTTTGCTTGGTGGTAGTTTTGTTTGGAGTTTTACAGGTATTTCAGTTTATAATGTGGGGGCATATGTAAGCTGGGCAGAGTACATCAGGGGCATAGTGAGGTGGTATAATAATGATGTAAAAAAAACAATAAAATAATCCATAGATGTGTGTTACGCTGTGAAGCAATCCTTTTTCCACAGGCCAGTGTCGCACTGATAAATGGTGTCCATTCTTATCCCCCTTTTGGTCCACGCTCCGCACGTTTGCAGTTTGGGGAATTTTGCTGGGAAGTGTTGTCCTGGTATAATAGGGGCACCCTCGCTTCCGCAGTTATGTTTGGGCCCTACCCTTCCTGGTTCAATAATTTTAGGGCCTTAAAGGCATGGTGTTGCCCGAAAAACATGTTTTTTTTTTTTTAATTAAACATTTAGTGTGTGGGTGATTAAACATTGTTCAAATTTTTTTTATTTTTTTCACGAGTCAGGAAATATTATAAATCATTTCTAATTTATAATACTACCCATTTTTGGTCACTAGATGGAGCTATTTCCCAAAATTGCAGCATTGCAACATTGGGTTAAAAGCTCTCGCTCTAGTGAGCTCTCAGCATCCCCCCCTCCTTTATCCTGGCTAGTGCCGGGATAAACGAGGGGTTTGAACGGTGTAACCTCCTACACTGTGTGTCGCCATTTTTTGAGCTAACACACAGCGTAGTAGGTTTACATACAGTAGTAAACACACACAAACACGAACATACATTGAAATCTCTTACCTGCTCCTGCCGCCGCGGCTCCCTCCGGCCCGTCCGCTCCGTTTGCTGCCGCTGTTCCATGTGCACAAGTCCGGAAGCCGCGACCGGAAGTAGTAATATTACTGTCCGGCCGCGACTTCCGGTCCACAGGAAAATGGCGCCGGACGGCGCCAATTTCGAATAGGACTGTGTGGGAGCGGCGCATGCGCAGTTCCCACCCAGACGCCGTACACGGCAGTCAATGGGACGGGAGCCGTTCGCAGTCCCTATGGGACTGTGGCTGCCGTATTCCATGTCTGTGTGTGTCGTTAATCGACACACACAGAAATGGAACAAAAAATGGCAGCCCCCATAGGGAAGAAAAAGTGTAAAAATAAGAAACAGTAAAACACAAACACACAAATGAATATAAACGTTTTTATTAAAGCACTAACATCTTTAACATATAAAAAAATTATTTGCGATGACACTATTCCTTTAATAAATAGCCCATTGAAAGAAAAGACATGTTCCCCTCGGGCCTGCACAACCGCATATTTTTATTTCCTGGCTTATTGGAGCCTTAACTAATTTTATTTTTTCATAGACGTAGTGGTATGAAGGCTGTATTTTAGCGGGACGAGCTGTAGTTATTATTGGTACCATTTTGGGGTACATGCGACTTTTTCATCACTTTTTAACCTATTTTTTGGGAGGCAAGGTGACCCCAAAAAAATTCTGGCATAGTTTTTTATTAGGTTTATTTATACAGCGTTCACCATGCATTATAAATTACATGTTAAATTTATTTTGCGGGTCAGTACGATTCCGGCGATACCAAATTTATAGCTCTTGGACTTCCGGTTCCGGCGCTGACATGTGAGGAGGGAGAAAGGAGCTCTCTCCGGACCCACTGTGGCAAAAAGCGACATCCTTACCCTGCAAACTACAGCTAACGTTCTGAATTAACGGCACCTGCCTGACAAGGCACTACAGAAGCGACAGAACCTCTTCGAGACGGTAGATATACTCACGTCCGCTTACACGCGCGGCATCTGAGTCGGACATCGCTGCGCGGCACACAGCGGTGAGGAGGGAAATACAATACTGGGCACAATCTGTACCGGGATAGACGTCCCGAAGCTCCGGGGAGTTAGCACGGGAGGCAAGGGCTCCCTGAGTTCAGCGACTGGACCGGACCGTTTTTCTTTGGCTCCAATCCCTTGTGCAGTCTGTTTGGAGACGGTAAGCGCCATTACTTTCCTGTGACCCTGCCCTGAGCTGGTCTGAGCGGCAGCTGTAGAACATAGTGCACGAGCTGTTGCTTCTATATACCACGACAGAACACAAGCTATGCCGCCTGTGACCAGAAAGGAGAAACAGACGGTTAGCAGACCATCATCGGATCATGACGATGTAGGATCTGATGGAGAAGGAGAGGAATCGGCCTCCAGATCGACGATGATTGACTACAAGAAATTGGCCATCGAGGTAGCGAAGCGTATAACGCCAGACATACAAGACACTTTAGCGTCCACGATATCAGCTTCGCTGAAGTTAGTACAAAATTATACTGTTCAACATGGCGCTCACCTAGATGAAGTGGAACGACGCATATCTATGCTGGAAGACGATGCTGCTGACTGGCAGGGAAAGATCCAGGAGCTGTTGACCGAGAAACAGCGGATGCTATCTAAAATTGATGATCTCGAAAACAGATCACGACGGAATAACATTCGCATAGTTGGTATCCCGGAGTCAGTGCCGGTTTTGCACCTGAAACGTATTTGTGAGTATGAGCTACCGAAATTGCTGAATATGGAAGGGCCGTGTAAAGTGGAAAGGGCACACAGAGTGGGTCCAGACGGACAAAACTCACAACACGCCCAGGGCTTACACAAAAGAGCGAGACAAGTTATTGTGCGCTACCTGGACTATTCGGATAAAGAGGCACTATTACGTTCATACAAAGCACGACGGGGACCGACAAAGCTAAATGGCGTCACTGTCATGCTGTTTGGAGATTACTCGGCAGACGTCTCGCAGAAGCGTAAGCTGTTTAGCAGGATCTGCACTGCGTTTCACAACCAAAGAATGAAGTTTTAACTACAATAACCGGCGATATTTAAAGTCACCACTCCAAGCGGCACCCTACAAGTCTACACTGATCATCAAGAAGCGGAGGCGGTATTCAGGGACCTGCTCAAAGATTCTACTCCCTCTGCACCTGCTGGGGGGACCTCTGGAGGGAACCCACAGCAGAACGGGGCATATCCAAGGGGATCACCACCTAAGGAAAAAAGATTGACCCAAACCCCACGGCATGGGTAGCGATCTAGAAGAGACAGGACTGTACTGGTCAAGGGGCTGGAGCGCGTCGTGAGTATGTCACGAGACTGTTACAATTGTTCCTGTTTATCGGACATATCTATCCTGACATGTTGGTAAAGGCATGGGTTTTAAGTCGGGTGCCATTTACATTTCTATAGGCAAGCGGTAACTCAAGTTATGGTCAATTGCAATCCTGAAGATATCATGTCACTGTTTACCTTGTTATTTGCTAGTTGTATGTAACGGTAGGTTCGAGAAGGTCACATGTCAGAAAAAAGAGAAGTTACGAAAATGAATGAAGAAGAAAGTGGGGGTGCCCTGATGGAACCAGGGAAAGTTATATCATTCCCCAATAGTTGGGGTTGTTGGTTCAATGGCAGACATGTTCGCTCATCTGATGCTGGTTTCACGGAACATTCATGCCTCCCTATCTCTGTACCTGGTTACGAGACACATTACAGCTTTAGCTCTGTTTACAGTGCAAAGTCAACTATTGTAGCACATTATACTCTGTTGTTTTATGAGAGTAGTGACATGGAATGTTAAGGGTCAACAGTCCCCCCATAAGAGATCTATGGTCCTGAGACATCTCAGTAAACTGAAGGCGGACCTGGCTCTACTCCAGGAAATGCATCTGGAGGAGAAATATTTCTTTCGTATGCGCAAATTTTGGGTCGGAGAGGTTCATGGCTCCTCAGCAATCTGCAGGAAAAATGGGGTACTAATATTGGTACATAAAAATTTTGCATCCACGCTACGCTCGAAATTTATAGATAATGAAGGAAGATTATTGCGTGTACTGTTGGATACCCAAATGGGCGAAATTAGTATATATAATGTATATGCACCTAACTCCAGCAATCGTACATATTTTCAAACTCTGCAAACCACACTTCTAGCGGACACCTGTGTTCTGAAAATAGTAGGGGGTGATTTTAACTCAGTCATGCATGTTGCTGAAGATAGGAAAAGGAATACTTCCACTTCAAACCTAGCCACTGATGGCATTTTAATAATATAATAATAATCTTTATTTATATAGCGCCAACATATTACGCAGCACTTTACAATTTAGAGGGGACATGAAACAAACAATATCAGACATTACATAGTGACAAAGTTCATTTACAATTCAAACCTGGGGAGTGAGGACCCTGCTCACAAGAGCTTACAATCTATGAGGACATAAGGGAGACACAAAGTGTAACAGTGTTTATTCTGTACAATGGTCCGGCCATTTTTATACACATGCGGTGGTAACATAAAGCTGCATGAGCCGGTCACCAGCCAGTATCCGTGTATGACGGACATGAAGAGAAGGAGTGTGAGGGAATCTTATTCTGATGACTAATCTAGAAGGAGGGCCATGGAAAGGAGTCAGATCAGGGAATGTTATAGGCCTGTCTATATAGATGTGTTTTCAGGGCACGTTTAAAACTGTGGATATTGGGAATTAATCTGATTGTCTGGGGTAGCGAATTCCAGAGGACTGGTGCAGCACGAGAGAAATCCTGGAGACGGGAGTGGGAGGTTCGGATTATGGAGAATTTTAATCTAAGGTCGTTGGCAGAACGTAGAGCCTGAGTAGGGTGGTAGACAGAGATGAGGGAGGAGATGTAAGGAGGTGCAGCACTGTGGAGAGCTTTGTGGGTGAGAGTAATAAGTTTGAATTTTATTCGGAAGGGGATGGGCAACCAGTGCAGTGACTGGCACAGATTAGAGGCGTTGGTGTAGCGGTTGGTCATAAATATGAGCCTGGCTGCTGCATTGAGGATAGATTGGAGAGGGGAGAGTTTAGTGAGGGGAAGACCGACTAGTAATGAGTTACAGTAGTCAAGACGAGAGTGAATCAGAGCAACAATGAGAGTTTTGGCGGTTTCCTCTGTAAGAAAAGAGCGGATTCTGGAGATGTTTTTGAGGTGAAAATGACAGGAGCGTGAAAGTGATTGTACATGAGGAGTAAAGGAAAGATCTGAGTCAAAAATAACCCAGAGACAGCGGGCGTGCTGCTTAGGAGTGATGGTAGTGCCACACACAGAGATGGAGACATCAGGTTTAGGGAGGTTAGTAGATGGTGGGAACACAAGGATCTCAGTTTTAGAAAGATTCAGTTTCAGATAGAGAGAGGACATGATGTTAGAGACAGCGGACAGACAATCACTGGTGTTCCGTATTAGAGCAGGGGTGATGTCACGGGAAGAGGTATATAATTGGGTGTCATCAGCGTAGAGATGGTACTGGAAGCCAAATCTGCTGATGGTTTGTCCAATAGGAGCTGTGTAGAGAGAAAAGAGCAGCGGACCTAGGACTGATCCCTGAGGAACCCCGATAGCAAGGGGAAGAGGAGAAGAAGTGGAACCAGCAAATGACACACTGAATGAGCGGTCAGAGAGATAGGAGGAAAACCAAGAGAGAGCCGCGTCCTTGAGGCCAATAGAGTGGAGCATGTTAAGTAGGAGTTTGTGGTCTACAGTGTCAAAGGCTGCAGAGAGATCCCAAAAAATCAGGAGAGAGGATTTACCGTCCGATTTAGCCGCCAGACTTCTCACATGCCACGCAGTTAAGTGATGGCTGGAGATATGCACATCCAGATGATAGCGACTTCACTTATTTTTCACCATCTCATCAATCTTGGTCCAGACTGGACTACATATTTTTGAGCTCGAGTTTAATGCAAAGCGTAGATCAAATTGACATTACCAATATGATCATATCTGATCATGCACCTGTGAGGTTAGTGTTAACAGACACTCACCCTAAAGGGGGGATTTCCAGTGGAGATTTCCATCCATACTAGCGGGCGAGGAAGACTTCCCAAAAATGTTAAAAGGCTGGTGGCTAGAATATGACACTGAAAATGCGACACATAGAACTGATCATGTGCTATATTGGGAGGCGGCCAAAGCGGTGCTACGGGGGAGACTCATATCTTACGTAACGTACAGGAAAAAGCAAACCTTTCAAAAGTACAGAGAGTGTAGTGATGCTCTCCGGGGAGCCTACTCTACTTTTCTGGCAGATTCGACCCCTGAAAATAAGAATAAGTGGATAGAGGCCAAACAACATTTTGAGACATCGTTGGACAAAAAGGAAAGGTTTGGCAGATCAATTTATGAGGCTAGACTTTTCCGATTTGGAAACAAAGCAGGGAAAATGCTGGCGGGCCTGTCTAGAGGGTTTCGACCACATACTTACATAACCCGCTTGAAAGACCACATTGGAAATACTCACTCTGACCCTAGAAAGATAAATGAAATTTTTCACTCCTTCTATCAACATTTATACGAGACTACTAACACTACAGATGATATCTCAGGGAATCAGTTTTCATCAAGCATGCCACTGCCTACCTTATCACCGGAACAACTAGAGGGCCTAAATGCTCCTATAGCGCTAGAAGAGTTACAGTCGGCTATCGCGGCTCTGTCAAATAGGAAGGCGCCGGGGCCTGATGGATACCCGGCTGAATTCTATAAAATCTTACAGGAACAGATAGCTCCGACACTATTGTCATACTTTAATTCACTGTTGAATGGTGCAAACCTACCAACTGCAGCAAATACGGCATATATCAAGGTTTTGCAGAAAGCTGGGAAGGATCTACTACAACCAAGTTCATATAGACCCATTTCACTTATAAATCAAGACCTCAAACTGATATCAAAGATTATGGCAGCCAGGCTTGCGCTTCTGATGCCGCTTTTGGCGGGATCTGTAACGGGCACAGGGTTTGTGGACCCACTAGGCCGCTCCGCCGTAGCGGGGAGGCAGCTGACCAGGTCACAGTCTAAGCGGAAGTAAATGGCAGACAGTAATGCTTGGGTACCTGAAATAGTCCGGGCGGTGGCTGCGGCTTCAGCACGGATGGAGGCATTTGCGACAAGTGGCGCCAGACGTGGCGGGCAGTATCTGATGAAGCGGTAGACACTTGAGGTGGCAGATGACACTTGAGGTGGCAGATGGCACTTGACGTGGCAGATGGCACTTGGCGTGGCAGAAGACACTTGGCGTGGCAGATGGCACTTGACGTGGCAGATGGCACTTGACGCGGCAGATGGCACTTGGCGCGGCAGATGGCACTTGACGTGGCAGAAGACACTTGACGTGGCAGATGGCACTTGACGTGGCAGATGGCACTTGGCATGGCAAACGGCACTTGAACGCTGGTAGGCACAGGAACAATACGGAATACAGGAACGGTAACAGGGCACGGGTAACTGCTGGAACGGGAGACACTAAGGGGCCATTTGCGAGACAGACTGGGAAAGACTAACAACGCTCAGGCAAGGATTAGAAGGCCAGGGGCCTTCTTATAGACCAGGAAATCGTGGCAGTTGATGGTGATGACGATTTCCTAATTGCGCTCGCTGGCCCTTTAAGGCCGGGCGCGAGCGTGCGCGCGCACCCTATGGGACCCAGCCGAACGGAGCGGAATTGAGCGCTGGCATCTCCTAGGAGGGAGACGGAGGCCAGCACTCACAGATCCATGGCTGCGGGCGTCGGGAGGTGAGTAAACCCGACGGCCCGCGGCCATGGACGCTACAGTATCCCCCCTCTTACGCCCCCTCTTCTTGTGGCCACAGTGAGAGAGGAACTTTTTAATAAGAGCAGGAGCGCTGAGGTTCTCTTCTGGCTCCCAGGACCTCTCCTCAGGACCAAACCAGTCCACCAAATAGAAAGTCCTTCCTCCTACCCTCTGGCGGTCCAGGATCTTCTTTACCTCGAATACATCAGAAGGACCGCTGGGAGCAACTGTGGAACTAGAAGTCTTGCTGTAGGGGTTCAGGACCACTGGTTTCAGGAGGGACACATGGAAGGAGTTAGGGATTCTGAGGGTAGGAGGCAGCCGCAGCTTATAGGAGACAGGGTTAATTTGTTGCAGGATCTCGAAAGGATCAAGGAACCTGGGAGCGAACTTGTATGAAGGCACCCTCAAGCGAATGTTCCGAGAGGACAGCCAGACTTTAGTCCCCGGAAGATACTGAGGCGGCTCTCTTCTCCTAGTATCCGCCTTACGCTTCATGCGATCTACTGCCAGCAAAATAGAGGACCGGGCCTGTTGCCAGATTTGCAGGAAGTCCCCATATGCAGAGTCAGCAGCGGGTGCCTGAGATGAAGTTGATACAGGAAGAGGGACTCTGAGATGTTGACTGTACACGATGTGAAACGGAGTGGAAGTGGTGGACTCACTTGTGTGGTTATTATATTAAAACTCAGCCCATGGAAGAAGCTGTACCCAGTTATCGTGCTGAGAAGAGATGAAGTGGCGGAGATAATTTTCCATGATCTGGTTGATCCTCTCAACTTGCCCATTGAACTGGGGGTGATAGGCAGAGGGAAAGTCCAATCTCACATCCAGGAGTTTACAGAGGGCTCTCCAGAACTTAGAGGTAAACTGAACCCCCCGGTCGGACACAATGTGAAGAGGCAAGCCATGCAAGTGAAATATGTGCTGAATGAAGAGACTCGCCAGTCGGGGAGCAGAGGGTAGGCCGGTCAGCGGGATAAAATGTGCCATCTTAGAGAACCGGTCCACCACCACCCAGATGGTGTTACATCCTGCTGAGGGAGGAAGGTCTGTGACAAAGTCCATTGCGATGTGCTGCCAGGGGGCACTGGGTACAGGCAGGGGTTGAAGCAGGCCGGCAGGCTTGGAGTGAGTCACTTTATTAGAGACACAGACCGTGCAATCAGAGACAAAGTCCAGAACATCCTTAGGTAGCGTGGGTCACCAGAAGTGACGAGCGATCAGGTCTTGGGTTTTACGGACACCGGCGTGCCCAGCTAGTTTAGAACTGTGTCCCCAGAGGAGAATTCTTCTCCTGTCTGCCAACCGAACAAAAGTTCTCCCTGGAGGGATGTTTCTAAGCTGCAGAGGATTGGCGGTGACAATGCAGGATGGGTCTATGATCGTCTGAAGGGACTCCACCGTGTCTTCCGTCTCAAATGATCTGGACAGGGCATCGGCCCTCACATTCTTGTCAGCGGGACGGTAGTGGAGCAGAAATTGGAAACGGGTGAAGAACAGTGACCACCTGGCTTTACGAGGATTCAGTCTTTGAGCGGACTGAAGGTAAGTGAGGTTCTTGTGGTCGGTGAAGATCAGGATGGGGTGAGCAGCGCCTCCAGAAGATGTCTCCACTCCTCCAGGGCCAATTTGATAGCCAGTAGCTCCCGATCTCCAATGGAGTAATTTCGCTCAGCAGAGGAAAACAGTCTTGAGTAGTAGCCACAGACAACTGCCTTTCCTTTGGAGCTCCTCTGGAACAGAAGTGCGCCTGCACCAACAGAGGAAGCGTCCACTTCTAGTGAGAACTGCCGAGATACGTCAGGGTGATGGAGGATCGAAGCTGAAGTGAAGGCTTTCTTGAGGCTAATGAATGCGGACTCTGCCTCTGGAGTCCACACCTTGGCGTTCACACCCTTCTTGGTAAGGGTAGAGATGGGGGCCGTCAGAGAAGAAAACTTCGGAATAAACTGCCGGTAGAAATTGGCGAAACCCAGGAACCGCTGTATGGCCCTTAGGCCTTGAGGACGTGGCCATTCCAGGAAAGACTTTAACTTCTCAGGGTCCATCTTAAGGCCTTGATCCGAGATGACATAGCCCAGGAAGGGCAGAGACCTCTTTTCAAAGGTGCATTTTTCTAACTTGGCATACAAGCAATTCTCTCTTAGTCGCAGAAGAACTTGACGAACATGCCTCCGATGGGTCATCAGATCTGGGGAGAAGATTAGAATATCATCGAGATAAACTACAACACACATATAGAGGAGATCTCGGAAGATATCATTAACGAACTCCTGAAATACTGCGGGAGCGTTACACAGTCCGAAGGGCATCACTAGGTATTCGTAGTGCCCATCGCGGGTGTTAAATGCCATCTTCCATTCGTCACCCCGGCGAATCCGGATTAGATTATAGGCCCCCCGCAGATCTAGCTTGGAAAATTTTTTGGCTCCTCGTATGCGATCAAATAGCTCGGAAATGAGTGGCAATGGGTATTTTTTCTTGACCGTGATCTGATTGAGTCAATGCAGGGTCGGAGAGATCCATCTCTCTTTTTAAAGAAGAAGAAGCCTGCCCCGGCCGGGGAGGAAGCCTGCCCCGGCCGGGGAGGAAGATTTTCGAATAAAACCCCTCTCCAAGTTCTCCTTGATATAGGCTGACATCGATAAAGTCTCTGGCAAGGAGAGCAGATATACTCGTCCACGGGGAAGAGGAGCATTGGGAACCAGTTCAATGGGACAATCATAATTCCGATGTGGAGGCAACGTCTCAGCCTCTCGTTTACAAAAGACATCCGCAAAACTGGCATACTGAGAAGGTAGATCGGAGACTGACTGAGGCAGAGGGGGCACAACAGGACGGACTTGTGACAGGCAATGGCTATGGCATCTGGAACCCCATTGAAGAACTTCTCCAGAACTCCAGTCGAGTGTCGGGGCGTGTAGACGGAGCCATGGCAGACCCAGCAGGATAGGATTGATAGCCTTGGGTAGTACCAGGAAGGAGATCTGTTCTGAGTGAAGAGCTCCGACCCATAGTGTCAACGGCTCAGTGATGAGCATGATCGGATCAGGCAACGGTAGACCATTCACAGAAGCAACTGCCAGGGGTCTCTCCAGACAGACTGTGGGTAGTTGAAACCGATCCACTAGATCCTGGTGGATAAAATTAGCAGCCGCTCCAGAGTCAAGATAGGTGGAGGAAGGATTAATTCAAAATGTTTCATTTTCTCAACAAATAAAGGAGAAAAAGCATCATAACATTTGTAAAGCAATTTCTCCAGAGTACGGAAATACCCCACATGTGGTGATATACTGCTATTTGGACACACAGCAAGGCTCTAAAGGGAAGGAGCGCCATTTAGTATTTGGAGTGGAGATTTTACAAGATTCGTTTTTTGACACCATGTTGCATTGAGCTATAGTACCAGTACAGTGGTACCCCCGAAAAATTACCCCATTTTGGAAACTAGATCCCTCAAAGAATATATCTAGGGGTGTAGTGAGCATTTTGACCGCACAAGTGTTTTGCAAAATGAGATTTTGTAGATTGAAAATTGCCATTTTCCACAGATATGCCATTTCAGTGCCCAATGTGTTGTGCCCAGCATATACCACCGTAGACACAGATCCCATAAATTGTTAAGCAAGGTTCTCCAGAATGACCATATGTGATCATAAATTGCCGTTTGGGCAAACTGCCAGGCGCAGTTGGACCACCATTTGCTTGGTGTTTTACTGGTATTTCAGCTTATAATGTGGGGGCATATGTAAGCTGTGCGGAGTACATCAGGGTATATGTAAGCTGTGCGGAGTACATCAGGGCATAATAGGATGATGTAATAATGGGGTGAATGAATAATCCATGGATTGTTGTGGTACGCTTTGAACCAATCCTTTATTCACAGGCCGGGTTTATTGGGTATTATACAAAATATCTGCGCTCCAATATTGCCTAATCTTTGACTTCTTCACTAGCCCTATAAGCAGCACAAGGCCCTAAAGTTTCATCATCTACGCTGCGTCTACAGGGTTCAACTGGGGGGTCCAGCAAATGATGATGTGGGATATTTAGTGAAATTCTACTGGACCTAAAAAATCAGTCTGGGCCGTCATTTTGCATCATTGTGAATCATTGCGTTTTGAGAGTCATAACGTGTTATTTTTCCGTTGACCGAGCTGTGTGAGGGATTGCTTTTTGTGGAATGAGCTGTAATTTTTATTGGTTCCATTTCGGGGTACATGCGATTTTGCTTTTATCACTATTGATTCAATTTTTTGGGAGATGAGGAAACCAAAAAACAGCAATTCTAGAAAGACTTTGTTTTTTATTTTTTACAGTGTTCACCGTGCAGTATAAACAACATGTTAACCTTATTCGGCGGGTCGATACGATTACAGCGACACCAAATTTATATAGTTTTTTTACGTTTCACTACGTTCCCACAATAAAAATACTCTTTTCTAAAAAAAAATCATGTTTTCGCCATTTTCTGACAGCCATAACTTTTTTATTTTTTAGTTGATATCGCGGGAGGGCTTGTTTTATGCGTGACAAACTGTAGTTTCTATTGGTACCATTTTGAGTTACTTGCAACTTTTTGATCACTTTTTATAAAAAAAAATTTGAGACAAAATGACCAAAAAATAAAATGCTGTCATTATTTTTTATAAAAATTTTTTTACGGTGTTCACCGTGCGGTAAAAATAATGTGATATTTTTATAGATCAGGCCATTCTGAATGCGGCGATACCTATTATGTATGTTTTTTTTCTTCATGTTTTCATTTTTTTTCTAATTATAAAGGAGTTGAGGGAAACAGGGAGATTGTTGTTTTTATTAGTTAAAACTTGTATTTATTTTTCTTTCCCATTTTTTTTTTTACTTTTTTCACTTTTTTTTATTACACTTACCTGGGGACTTGAAGATCTGGTCTTCTGATCCCCTGTACAATACACTGCACTACTTATGTAGTGCAGTGTATCGTAACTGTCATTCTTCATTTGACAGTAAGCCTATTACGTCATGCCTTGGGCAGGACCTAATAGGCTACCGTACCTGGGCAACCAGGAAGCCTAGCAACGGCTTCCTGGTTGCCACAGCAGCCATCGCCACCCGCGATACATCGCGGGGGGGCCCGGGGGGTACAGAGGGAGCTCCCTCCCTCTGTCAACCACTTCAATGCAGCGGACGCCATTGACAGCCGCATTGAAGGGGTTAAATGGCTGCGATCGGTGGTAACTGCCATCGCAGCCATTGCAGCGGGATGTCAGCTGTGTATGACAGCTGACAGCCGCTGAAGATAAAGCACGCACAGCTCCTGTGCCGGCTTTATCTACAGGGCGTGACTGTACACCCTATTGCGGGAACGCACTTTGAATTTGGACGTACAGTCACGCCCAAAAGCGGGAAGGGGTTAATACCGGGCACGAGCGTGCATGCGCACCCTACGGATACAGCAGAGCGAAGCGGAAGTAAGCGCTGGCGTTTCCTAAGGAGGAGAAGAGAGCCAGGGCTCACAGGACCATGTCTGCGGCCATCAGGGGGTGAGTAAACCTGACGGTCCGGGCCATGGATTTTACATTATGTCGTTTTCTTATCTTAGAGACAAGTTTTATTTTTTCTGCAGTAGACGTATTCTTGTTTTAACATGTTATTTCTGAACTATTCCCATGTGTTTGGTTTAGATCAATGACCGCACCAGGAAACAGATAAAGGAGTAGAGTAATCAGCATGTTAAACCTAATAATGTAAACATTGAAAAAGGAAATGGGTCAGTGTGTTGAAGGAAATAGAATATGCTCTACAAAGGAAATTACTTATTTGGACTAGACAACATTTCACTGACCATAAGCTGGTTACTGAGAACATGTAGTAGCTCTGTAGTAACATTTTGAGGTTCCTTTATGCAGGAGAAGACAGAAAGGAAGGAAATAAGGGCAGTGTGAGTCTATATCTTTAAGACCTGTTCATGTCTGACATACTGAAACTCTCTGAAGTTAAAATCAGCACAGTGCAAATAGGGTATATTTTATTATTTTTTTGCCAATATATACAAATGGGCACCCCTACCTATGTTGTTTTTTTAAAAATAACCTTGTAAAAGGAAATTGAGTCTAGATGTGGACAGGACTAGTCATTTTTCATTACGTAAATGAGTGCACCAGTTTACACTGAATAATGTAACCCCTTGATAAAGTTGCCTAGTTTGGGCCTTAAAGTGAATCTGTCAGCTGAATATGCTGGCCTAGGTAAGAAAAAAGGGAAAAAAAATTAATCTCAGAGTGTTGTCAGCCAATGATAAGCAACAGGGAGAGACAGGATTGGGTGTACATAAGAGAATAAAAGGGAGGCGAAGAGGAAAGAGCACAGCCGAAGGACAGAAGGAAGAGCAGAGCTATCTAGATCATGCATCTTGGAGTAGGCTAGCATAAAGGGCAACGTGTTGTGAAGGTAGTACAGGACATTAAGTGGATGGTGCTGAAAAAGTCATCCCATAGCGAGATTGGGATTAAAGGGGTTTTCCAGACACTAAAAATTGATGGCCTATCCTCCAACTCCCTGTGAATCGTCGACAAGCATTTATCGGCGATTGACAGGTATTGCAGCCTTTTCTCCCGTTTACTTCAATGTGAGAAGAAGGCTGCAATACCTGTGAATTGCCGCTAAATGCGTGTCGACGATTCACAGTGAGTAAGAAGAAATGAAGGGAAAGCAGCTGTAACATCTATGGCCACGGCCCGTCGTTTTGACTTACCCCTCGACGGCCGTGGCCATGAACATCCAACTTGCTTGCAGCGTCGTCCTCCTGTGAGGCGCCGGCACTCACTTCCAGATGTCGAGACTTGCTCCGGAGGGCGCACGCGCCCGCACGTGCACGGCCTTAAAGGGCCAGTGCGCGCATAATTGCAGGAAGTCTGCAATCTAGCCCAGAATGCTCTGGGCTATAAAAGGGGCTCTGCCCTCTTGTTCCTTGCCAGAGCATTGTTTGTTACCCAAAGTTTGTCGTGCTAATGGTCCCCTAGTGTCTTCCAGCTTCCTAGTGTTCCCTGTTCCTGTCCCTGTATCCTGTATGCTGTATCCTGTTCCCGTACTGTCCTGGTCTAGTGCCGTGCTGAGCTGTTGCCGAGTTGTGCAGCGTTCCACGCCTGTTCTGCCTACGCCACGCCTGACGTCTACCTGACGCCTGGTCCCTGACGTGCCTGCCTTGCCACAGTCTACATTGCCTCAGGTATCCTCTCCTAACTATAGACTCTGTACTTTACCTGTTTGGCCAGCTGCCTTTCCGCTATTCTGCACGGCCCAGTGGGTCCACACCCCGCACCTTGACAGTATGCTCTAGCCATGGACGCCGCTGGTCAATTCAAGGGCATGTCACCCTCCCAAGCCATGCAGACGGACCTGCAGCATCTCCCAGCAAGACAGGACCAACTTCTTGTGGCAGTGGACTCCATGGCACAGCAGCTAGGGACGCTAGCTGCTTCTCTTCCTGCCTCTATGCAAGCTCCACAGATCGACCCTCCTGCTACACCTCCTGGCAGTTCCGGCTCGGATCCTCGGTTCTCGCTGCCATTACCTTCTCGTTTCTATGGAGACGCCAGCACATGTCGAGGGTTTCTGAACCAATGCTACATCCATTTTACCCTGCACGCCCGAGCATTTCCGTCGGACGGAACCAACATCGCCTTCATCGTGTCTAAACTTGCTGGCAAGGCCCTGGCATGGGCAAACCCTATCTGGGAACGTCAGGGACCCGAGACTCAAGACTTCCAGGGGTTCGTGCGGTTATTCCGTACTGTTTACGAGGAGCCAGGGCGAGTCTCGTCAGCAGCCACTGCTATCTTCAACCTACGCCAAGAGGACACCTCCGTGGGCGAATACACCATCCAGTTCCGGACCCTGGCAGGAGAACTATCCTGGAACATTGAGACCTTGGTGGCATCCTTTTGGCATGGCCTATCGTCCGAGATCAAGGACGAACCGGCCGCTTGACATCTGCCACCTGCCTTGGACGACTTGATTCTGCTTGCCACTCGTGTGGACATAAGGCTGAGGGAGATATCTCATGAAGTTCGTCAGGAGAGACGGCTTCCTAGACTGGCTCCCAACTAGATAGGCCTCCCAACCGCTCTTGCCTCCTAATGCTTTGCCCGAGGTTCCGATGCAAGTGGACCGGCTAAAATTGTCCGTCCAGGAGAAACAGCGCAGGCGCACCTCTGGACTCTGTTTATATTGTGGCCCCGCTGGCCATGTCCTCACAAGCCAAAAAAAAACAGTGCCTAGGTTTGGTTGGAGAGACAACCCTGGGCGTCACTGCATTTAAACAAGAACTCTCACCCAAACTGTTCATTCCCATAACCATCAATACTGGCGAGAGGTTCCATCCGGTCTCTGCCTACCTGGACTCTGGCTCTGCAGCCAACTTCATCTGCCAGGACCTTGTGGATCTTCTTCAGTTACCTACTGTTCTTCTGGAAAGGATCGTTGCCTCGGTAGATGGACTGCCATTTTGTGACCCAGTTGTGTATGTGACCAAGCCATTAAGGCTCCAAGTAGGTGCTCTCCATGCTGAGTTCATCTCCATGTTTGTCCTGTCTAAGGCCGTCAACCCCGTGCTGCTGGGGTTGCCTTGGCTCCGTCTACATGCCCCAGTCCTGGATTGGAACTCTGAAGAGGTTCTACAGTGGGGTCCAAAGTGTCTGGGTGATATCCAGTCACTACAGTCTTCTCCGCTTCAGTCATTGGCAGGTTTGCCTTCTTGTTTTTCGATGTCTTCAATAAAAAGGAAGCTGAGACCTTGTCGCCACACCGAGCCTATGACTGTACAATCGACTTGGTTCCTGAGTCGTCTCCGCCTCGTGGTAGAGTGTACCCTCTCTCCTTGCCAGAGACCCAGTCTATGTCGGCCTACATTAAAGAGAATCTGGAGAGGGGCTTCATTCGTAAATCCTTATCCCCGGCCGGAGCTTGATTCTTCTTTGTCAAGAAGAAGGATGGATCGCTACGACCTTGCATTGACTACCGAGGCCTCAACCAGATCACGGTGAAGAACAGGTACCCACTGTCTTTGATTTCTGAAGTGTTTGATCGCATACGGGGGCAAAAAAAATGTCTAAACTGGACCTGCAGGGGGCCTACAATCTGATCCGGATTCGTCGAGGTGACGAGTGGAAGACTGCTTTTAATACTCGTGATGGGTACTATGAATACCTAGTTATGCCCTTCGGCCTGTGTAATGCCCCTGCGTTGTTTCAAGAATTTGTCAATGACATTTTTCGTGATCTCCTCTATGTTTGTGTTGTGGTGTACCTCGATGACATTTAGATTTTTTCCCCAGATCCAGTAACTCATCAAAGTCATGTCCGCCAGATGTTGCTTCGTCTAAGGGAGAATCATCTTTACGCCAAGCTGGAGACGTGTGTGTTTGAGAAAAAGTCTCTATCCTTCCTGGGCTACATCATCTCCGATCAGGGCCTCAAAATGGACCCTGAGAAGGTAAAAGCTGTCCAGGAGTGGCCACGCCCCCAAGGCTTAAGGGCCATACAATACTTCCTGGGATTCGCCAACTTCTACCGGCTGTTCATTCCTAACTTCTCATCTTTAACTGCCCCCATTTCTACCCTCACTAAAAAAGGTATGAATGCCAAAGTGTGGACTCCGGATGCAGAAGCCGCATTTGAATCCTTAAAAAAAGCATTCATGTCAGCCTCTATTCTTCACCACCCTGAAGTACAGTTTTCATTAGAAGTGGACGCTTCTGTTAGTGCTGGTGCACTGTTGTTCCAGAGAGGTTCGAAAGGTAAGACTGTGGTATGTGGCTATTATTCCAAGCTGTTTTCTTCTGCAGAGCGCAACTATTCGATTGGGGATCTGGAGTTACTGGCCATCAAGCTGGCTCTGCAGGAGTGGAGACATCTACTGGAGGGCGCAGTCCATCCTATCCTGGACTTCACGGATCACAAGAACTTGACCTACCTACAGACGGCCCAGCGGTTGAATCCTCGTCAAGCCAGGTGGTCGTTGTTCTTTGCTCGGTTCCGGTTCGAACTCCACTACCGATAAGAATGGGAGGGCCGACACCTTGTCTAGGTCATTTGAAGCTGAGGACACTGTGGAGTCTTCACAGAATATTATTGACCCTTCCTGCATCTTCTCTGTGAACCCCTTGCAAGTTAGAGACCTTCCTCCGGGAAGGACTTTTGTGCGTTTGGCTGACAGAGGAAGAATCCTTCGCTGGGGTCACAGTTCCAAGCTGGCAGGCCACGCGGGTGCTCGTAAGATCCAAGATCGAATTGCCCATCATTTCTGGTGGCCCACGCTACCCAAAGACGTTATGGACTTTGTCTCCTCATGCACGGTATGCGCAGCAAATAAAGTTGCTCACTCCAGACCTACTGGCCTGCTCCAATCACTGCTTGTGCCCGATGCCCCTCAGCAGCATGTCGCTATGGACTTTGTCACAGATCTTCCTCCTTCTGCGGGTTGCAGTGTGATCTGGGTGGTGGTGGATCGATTTTCTAAGATGGCTCATTTCATTCTCTTGAGAGGTCAGCCGTCTGCTACGCGATTAGCTGACCTCTTCATTCAACACATCTTCCGTCTGTATGGCTTGCCCCTGCATATTGTCTCGGACCGAGGGGTCCAGTTCACCTCGAAGTTTTGGAGATCACTCTGCGGTCTCCTCAGTGTAAAGTTGGACTTCTCCTCGGCCTATCATCCCCAATCCAATGGGCAAGTCGAGAGGGTTAACCAGATTATGGAGAACTATCTGCGTCACTTTGTTTCCAGGCGGCATGATGACTGGGTGCAGCTGCTCCCGTGGGCGGAGTTCTTTTATAATAACCACACTAGTAAGTCCACCACTTCCAGTCCGTTCTTCATCGTTTACGGCCAACAACCTCGTATACCTCTTCCTGTCTCTACTACTGTATGTCCCAGGTGCCTGCAGCTGACACTACCTTCAGGGACTTTCTGCAAATATGGCAACAGACCCGATCTTCTATCCTGCTGGCGGTGGACCGCAAGAAGAGAAAGGCAGATACTAGAAGACGGGCCCCTCCTCAGTTTCTTCCTGGTACAAAGGTCTGGTTGTCTTCTAGGAATATCCGGCTGAGGGTGCCGTCCTGAAAATTTACTCTTAGGTTCCTCGGACCCTTCGAAATCCTGCTACAGATCAACCTGGTAACTTATAAGCTGCGGCTGCCTCCTACCCTCAAGATTCCTAACTCCTTCCATGTCTCCTTGCTAAAACCTGTGGTCCTGAACGCTACTCCAGGACTCCTAGTTCTACAGTGATCCCTGGCGGCTCTCGTGGGACTTTTGAAGTAAGGGAGATTCTGGCCACCAAGAAGGTGGGAGGAAGGACGTTTTATTTAGTGGATTGGAGGGGGTTCAGTCCAGAAGAGAGGTCTTGGGAGCCAGAGGAGAACATCGATGCTCCTGTCCTCATGAGGAAGTTTCTCTCCCGCTGTAGTCCCAAGAGGCGGGGGCGCAAGAGTGGGGATACTGTAACATCTGTGGCCACGGCCCGTCATTCTGACTTACCCCTCGACGGCCATGGCCATGGACATCCAACTTGCTTGCAGCATCGTCCTCCTGTGAGGGGCCGACACTCACTTCCGGATATCGAGACAGTCTCCGGAGGGCGCTCGCGCCCGTGCGTGCTTGGCCTTAAAGGGCCAGTGTGCGCATAATTGCAGGAAGTCTGCAATCTAGCCCAGAATGCTCTTGGCTATAAAAGGGGCTCTGCCCTCTTGTTCCTTGCCAGAGCGTTGCTTGTTACCCAAAGTTTGTCGTGCTAATGGTCCCCTAGTGTCTTCCAGCTTCCTAGTGTTCCCTGTCCCTGTATCCTGTTTCCTGTTCCCGTACTACCCTGGTCTAGTGCCGTGCTGAGCTGTTGCCGAGTTGTGCAGCGTTCCATGCCTGTTCTGCCTACGCCACGCCTGACGTCTACCTGCCGCCTGGTCCCTGCCTTACCTGCCTTGCCACTGTCTACATTGCCTCAGGTATCCTCTCCAAACTAAAGACTCTGTACTTTACCTGTTTGGCCAGCTGCCATACCGCTACGCAGTACGGCCCAGTGGGTCCACACCCCGCACCGTGACAGCAGCGCTCGTACGATGGGGAAGCTAAAAAGATTTTACAGTGGTTCTTTTGCTCTGCGTGGCCGCTGGCATCTCTGTCATGCCTCTACTCCTGCTTGCGTCCGCGTCCTTCTTAAAACCTCCTAGCCCAATCCCTGTTGCTCCAGGACTACTTAGGGCACCTCCTCAGATCACCTTGTGCCTAAGCAAATTTAGTGCAACCTGGTTGTGTGCTGCAAAGGTTAATGTTTGCATCCTTATACCAGTCCGTGCCTTGCTAACTGCCATCAGTTGTATCCAGCTACCTGCAACTAGCCTCTATCCAGCTATCAATGCATTTGTAAAGTCTTCAGCCCCTTTCAAGTTTTTCACATTTTGTTATGTTGAGATCTTGTGCTGAATTTTTTTTTATTTTTTTCCCCCATCATTCTGCGCTTGAAACCCCATAATGACATAGTAAATACAGAATGTTTGTAATCTTTGCTCATTTATTGAAAAGGAAAAACTAAAATATTGTATTGACGTAAGTATTTAGACCCTTTACTGAGTACTTTGAAGAACCTTTGGCAGCTATTACAGCCTCCAGTCTTCTTGGGTATGATGCCACAAGGTTTGCACACCTGGATTTGGGGTTTTCAGACATTCTTCTCTGCAGATCCTCTCAAGCTCTGTCAGGTTGGATGGGGACAGTCGGTGGACAGCCATTTTCATGTCTCTCCAGAGATGTTCGATTGGGTTCAAGTCAGGGCTCTGGCTGGGTCACTCAAGGACATTCACAGAGTTGTCCAAAAGCCACTCCTGTGGTGTCTTGACTGTGTGCTTAGGGTCATTGCCTTGTTAGAAGGTAAACCTTCGGTCCAGTCTGAGGTCCAAAGCACTCTGGATCAGCTTTTCATTAAAGAGGATCTGTCACTAGTTTATTAATTCCCTATCTCTTAACTAACCTTATAGGCGATACGATGCTGAGAACTACAGTGTAATTTATTTTTCAAAAGCGTTGATTTTTTGCAATGTTACGTGCGGAGGTTACTCGTTCTTTTTACTGTGGGCGGTGTAATGTTTTCTGTATGATGCTGTCCAAGCAGCATCATACAGCACTTCTCTTCACAGTCTGGCATGATGTAGCGCCGATGGCCGCGGGTCTCACCCTAGCAGCCGCCAGCCTCCCTGTACTCTGCGCTGGTGTCTCTCTGCTCTAGGATGCGCACTGCGCTCTCCACCGCCCTGTGCCCATAGCGCATTCATCCCCGTTCTCAAAGGGCCAGCGTGCGCATCAGCAATATTGCTCCCAACCTATCCCAGCACATCCTGGACTTTATAAGGAACTCTGCCCACTTCCTCAGTGTCTGCGCAATGTTTTTGCTAACCTAGTGTTAAACTGCAAAGTTTCCATAGCCTGTTCCTGATTTCAGTATTCGTGTCCAGTGTCCTTGTCAGCTCCAGTCTCTGTGACAACTTTAGTATTCATGTCCGATCTCTGTATCAAGTCCAGTGTCCGTGACGAATTCAGTATCTGTGTCCAGTGTCCGTGTCAAGTTCAGTGTCCGTGATGACTTCAGTATCCGTGTTCGGTGTCCGTGTCAAATTCAGTGTCTGTGACAAGTCCAGTACCTGCGTCCAGTGTCCAAGACCAATTCTGCTTCCGTTAATCCAAGACAAAACTTGACCATACAAAATTTGAGTTTTTCATTTTAATAAATTAGCAAAAAAGTCTAAAATTCTGTTTTCACTTTGTCATTATGGGGTATTGAGTGGAGAATGTTGGGGAAAAAGATGATTTTTTTTATTTTAGCACAAGGCCTCTACATAACAAAATGTGAAAAAAGCATGCATTGTACAAGCCTGTATCAAGCTATCACTACCAGTCTACATCCTGCTACCTGTCCATATCCTGTTACCCGCCATCAGTCTGCGTTCCGTTATCTACTGCCAGTTTGTGTCTAAATGCATGAGGCTTTCTACCTGTTGCGAAATGTGACTTCTGATCCACACCCGTCTGCCAAAGTATCATCTGCCAGTGCCTATACCCTCGGTGTACTACACCATTGTATCATGGTCCTCAGGGCCAGCCGCTACTCTCACTGGGACCACCTTAAGAGAACCTGGTAGTCTCCCTGCAGTGAAGTTTAGATCCTTGTATGGGGGTTAAAGAGTGAAGACTGGGGAGGCTACTTAGATAACACCCTCAGAGATGGCCCTAAGTCAAACCGGTGTAGTAGCACAGTGGGCCCACAACCAGCTGGTCCTAACAGACACTTTATAACTCAATAGTAAGGCTTCAACTTGAGTACAGTATACAGTTCTGAAGATCTATCTCAAGAAAGACATCAATAAAATAGAAAATAATTCTGAAGAGGGCTATTAAAATGATTCATGGACTGCATAACAAACATATTAGGAAAGACTTAAAGAATTAAACATGTGCAGCTTAAGCCCTGTTTACATCATGTTCTTACCCTTTATTTAATGCATACACTAGGAAAACTCTGACTATACGCTAAACGTGTCTATAGGGTGGCCTCTGTCGGGCCGGTATACGTCAGTATATCACCAAAAATAAAGTACAGAATAACTTAGTAGACTGCACTATTTTATACAAGGGATGTAAAATAAAAACTATTCCATGTGGTTTACTTTTTTTTTACATTAGAGTCTAGGGGGGATAAATGCCACAGTATGGTATTTATCACAAGCATATGTTCAGCATATATGTCATAAGGTTTTCATGAAGTATATATTTAATGGATGTCATAATAGCCTATGGGTGAATGATGCCACTGTTAGAATGCTTATCTCCTCAGCGCCAAATGTCGCATATCTGCAGCGTTGAGTACATACTTATATTTGAACTACTGAACAAGTTTAAAAAAATGTTTACATACACTACCGTTCAAAAGTTTGGGGTCACCCAGACAATTTTGTGTTTTCCATGAAAACTCACACTTATATTTATCAAATGAGTTGCAAAATGACTAGAAAATATAGTCAAGACATTGACATGGTTAGAAATAATGATTTTTATTTCAAATAATAATTTTCTCCTTCAAACGTTGCTTTCGTCAAAGAATGCTCCATTTGCAGCAATTACAGCATTGCAGACCTTTGGCATTCTAGCTGTTAATTTGCTGAGGTAATCGGGAGAAATTTTACCCCATGCTTCCAGAAGCCCCTCCCACAAATTGGTTTGGCTTGATGGGCACTTCTTGCGTACCATACGGTCAAGCTGCTCCCACAACAGCTCTATGGGGTTGAGATCTGGTGACTGCGCTGGCCACTCCATTACAGATAGAATACCAGCTGCCTGCTTCTTCCCCAAATAGTTCTTGCATAATTTGGAGGTGTGCTTTGGGTCATTGTCCTGTTGTAGGATGAAATTGGCTCCAATCAAGCGCTGTCCACAGGGTATGGCATGGCGTTGTAAAATGGAGTGGTAGCCTTCCTTATTCAAAATCCCTTTTGCCTTGTACAAATCTCCCACTTTACCAGCACCAAAGCAACCCCAGACCATCACATTACCTCCACCATGCTTGACAGATGGCGTCGGCCGCTCTTCCAGCATCTTTTCAGTTGTTCTGCGTCTCACAAATGTTCTTCTGTGTGATCCAAACACCTCAAACTTCGATTTGTCTGTCCATAACACTTTTTTCCAATCTTCCTCTGTCCAATGTCTGTGTGCTTTTGCCCATATTAATCTTTTCCTTTTATTAGCCAGTCTCCGATATGGCTTTTTCTTTGCCACTCTGCCCTGAAGGCCAGCATCCCGGAGTCGCCTCTTCACTGTAGACGTTGACACTGGCGTTTTGCGGGTACTATTTAATGAAGCTGCCAGTTGAGGACCTGTGAGGCGTCTATTTCTCAAACTAGAGACTCTAATGTACTTGTCTTGTTGCTCAGTTGTGCAGCGGGGCCTCCCACTTCTCTTTCTACTCTGGTTAGAGCCTGTTTGTGCTGTCCTCTGAAGGGAGTAGTACACACCGTTGTAGGAAATCTTCAGTTTCTTGGCAATTGTTCACATGGAATAGCCTTAATTTCTAAGAACAAGAATAGACTGGTGAGTTTCACATGAAAGCTCTCTTTTTCTAGCCATTTTGAGAGTTTAATCGAACCCACAAATGTAATGCTCCAGATTCTCAACTAGCTCAAAGGAAGGTCAGTTTTATAGCTCCTCTAAACAGCAAAACTGTTTACATAATTGCACAAGGGTTTTCAAGTGTTTTCTAATCATCCATTAGCCTTCTAACACAGTTAGCAAACACAATGTACCATTAGAACACTGGAGTGATGGTTGCTGGAAATGGGCCTCTATACACCTTTGTAGATATTGCATTAAAAACCAGACGTTTGCAGCTAGAATAGTCATTTAGCACATTAACAATGTATAGAGTGTATTTCTGATTAATTTACTGTTATCTTCATTGAAAAAAACTGTGCTTTTCTTGCAAAAATCAGGAAATTTCTAAGTGACCCTAAACTTTTGAACGGTAGTGTATATTAAAAAATAACATTACCTATCTACATTATTGAGTGCCAATTCTTACATTGAGAATTGTTAGGCACCCGTCACTAGCAGTATATATTTACCTTGAAAACCCCCTGACGTATACGTTAAACGGAGGCCATAAATGTGATGTGATCAGGGCCATAAGGAGAGAAGGGACATGGAGTATCTTTAAGAACTAGGCTATGTTCACACAGGGCAGATATGCTGCATAAAAGCACACATCATGTCTGCCCTGGGTGCTGCAGTGAATACTGGATGAAAAATCACACCAAATTCTGGTGCAGTTTTATGGCCGAAATGTCCGCTGCGGAAAAACTGCATCCTGTGATTGGCTCCAGCGGTCACATGGTTTAAAACGCTATCCCAGGAGGCCGGCCTGGACGATGAAGCACAGATAAGTATAAGATTTATGTTTTCTGAGTTGCGATTTTTTTGTGGCAGAATCACATCTTTTCCGCCACAAAAATCTCAACATCTGCTATTTGTTGCGGGTTTTACCTCCCCATTGAATGGGGAAAACCCGCAACAAAAAAAGCAGCGATTAGGCAAATACAATTGACATGCTGCAGGTTAAAAAAAAACGCACCACATGTCAATCCAAGGATTTTTTCCCTCTCATTATTTACGCAGTGTGTGGATTAGATTTGTTTAAAACTCAACCACTCTGCTGCTACTGTATTATGCTGTGGATTATGCCGCTCCATAAACTGTCTATGGGACTGCCAGAGATAGCCGAGTACAGCACTGAACTATTTCCGGCAGTACCATAGAGAGTGAATAGAGCAGCATAGCAAATGTGCGACCTGCCACTCCATTCATTCGGAGGAACGAGACCCTCGTTCTTGTGATCGGTGGGGGTCCCAGCAGTCGGACCCTACCGATCAGCATGTTATCGTCTATCCTGTGGTTAAGGCCTGATTCACATGAACATTGTATACGTCCGCGTGCTGTGCGTGAAAACAAACGGACAGCACACGGACCTATGCAACTCAATGGGGCTATTCAGACATGCGTTAGTTTTCACACAGCGAGTGTCCGTTGAGTGTGAAACTCACTGCATGTACTATTTTGGTGCGTATTTGTGGATCAAGCACCCATTGAAGTCAATGGGTGCGTAAAAATCACGGACAGCACACAGACGTCTTCCATGTGCTGTCTTTGATTCACGCACCAGTGGCTAAAGAATTGCAGAAAAAAAAATAAGTGAATAAAAATATGTGCACCAACACTGACATCAAAAACTGATGGCACACTGAACACACACTGATGGCACACGGAACTGCAATGCATGAAAAACGCTGCGTTTTTTACGTGTGCAAAATGGAAAAGTGTATCAGACCTAAGGGATAACATTTAATCTTGGGACAACCCCTTTAAGGATGGAAAGATATCCATATATAGACAGTGATCTCAGGGGCAACTCCAGAGCCGGAGTCTCGGGCAGACCGCTATTAGCTTCCCCATAGCCGGAGTCCTGAAACAGAGAACCTTCAAGCGCTCTGCCTGGGACTCCTTTCCTCCTGACATCACAGTCCTTATATGACAGAGTCCCGGGCAGAGCGCTATAAGGTCTGCCTTGTACTCCTGCTCCTAACATCACTGTCCAGTATAGTATAGTCCTGGGCTGCTCTGCTTCTGACATCACTGTCTGTCACGGTTTGTGGGTATGTGTAGCGGGGAGGCAACTGGACAAACAACAGGGAACCCCAGTAATACAAAGCCCCGCACAAGGGTACCTGGATAGTCCAGACAGTGGCCGCATCTCTTGCACGGATGGAGGTGGGTGCAGCAGGTAACGCCAGATGTGGCAGATGACAGCAGGTGCCGCAGGTTGCGCCAGACGTGGCGAATCCCTCTGGACGTGTCAGATGACACAGGACGTGGCAGATGACACAGGACATGGCAAACAACAGCAGGTGCAGTAGACACGACTCCAACTAGTAGGCACAGGGACAAGTACACAGCACGGGATAAAGGAACAGGTAACAGGGCATGGGTAACAACTGTAACGGGAAACACTAAGGGACCATTTGTTTGGGATAAACTGCCGGTAGAAATTGGCGAATCCCAGGAAACGCTGTATAGACCTCAGGCCTTGAGGACGTGGCCACTCCAGGACAGCTCTCACTTTCTCAGGGTCCATCTTGAGACCTTGGTCCGAGGTAATGTAGCCCAGGAAGGGCAGAGAACTCTTCTCAAAGACGCACTTCTCCAGCTTGGAGTATAAACGATTTTCGCTTAATCGTAGTAGAACTTGACGGACATGCCTCCGATGAGTCGTCGGATCTGGGGAGAAAATCAAAATATCATTGAGATAAACAACAACACAGATATAGAGGAGATCTTGGAAGATATCATTCACAAATTCATGGAAGACCGCGGGAGCGTTACATAGTCCAAATGGCATCACCGTCTTCCACTCATCCCCTTGACGGATTCGGCTCAAATTATAAGCCCCACGCAAGTCTAGTTTAGAAAAAGTTCTAGCTCCTCGTATACGGTCAAACACTTCAGATATGAGTGGCAACAGGTATTTGTTCTTGACCGTGATCTGGTTGAGACTTCAATGAGGCAGTCATAAGTCTGATGTGGAGGCAGCATCTCAGTCTCCCTTTTGCTGAAGACATCTGCAAACTGAGCAAACTGGGGGGCAGTCATCGTAAATGACTGAGGCAGAGGAGGCAGGACATGATGAATCTGCAACAGACAAAGACCAAGGCACTTGGAGCCCCATTGGACAACCTCTCCAGAATTCCATTCCAGGACTGGGGCATGCAGTCGAAGCCAAGGCAGGCCCAGCAAAACAGGATTGATGGCCTTGGGCAAAACAAGAAAAGAAATTAGTTCCGAATGAAGGACTCCGACCTGGAGCCTCAACGTCTTGGTTTTAGAAACGATGGGATCTGGCAGAGGCAGTCCATTCACTGAGGCAACAGCCAAAGATGTCTCCTTTTGGCTGAAGTTTGCCGCAGACCCAGAGTCAATATGGGCAGAAACTTGATGCGTCCTCTCGCCGGATACTAGGGTCACAGGAATAGTCAGCTTGGAACAGAATGCTTTATTAGGTACCATTCCATCTAGGGTTGTCTCTCCAACCAATCCTAGGCAATGGGGTCTCTCTGGTCTCTAGGGACACAGACACACAATATGGCCTCCGAGGCCGCAATACAGACAAAGTCCAGAAGTGCGTCTGCGTTGTCTCTCCTGGACAGACAATTTGACATGGTTCATCATAGGATCCTCTGGTGGGATGACTGAGGAGGATAGTAAGGATTGCTGGAAAGTAGAACCCAGCCTGGGAAGTTCTCTCTCCTGGAGAACCTCTTGGGAACGCTCCCGGATCCTCATGTCAACCCGGGTGGCAAGTAGTATAAGATCGTCCAGGGTAGATGGCAGATCGCGAGCGGCCAGCTTGTCCTAAATCCCCGAAGACAGTCCCTGCCAGAACGTGGCCACCAAAGCCTCGTTCCAGGTTAACTCAGCAGCCAGGATACGGAACTGAATGGCATACTCACCCACGGAGAGGTCTCCCTGGTGTAGGATCAGCAGAGATGCAGAAGCCAAAGAAACTCTCCCAGGTTCCTCAAAGATCGAGCGGAAGGTCCGTAAGAAGCACTGCAAGTCACGGGTCTCTGGTCCCTGATGTTTCCACAGAGGATTTGCCCATGCCAGGGCTTTGCCAGTAAGGAGAGAGATGATGAAGGCGATCCTGACATCATCCGAAGAGAAGGACCTGGCATGTAGTCTGAAGTGGATCAGGCACTGATTCTAAAATCCGCTGCAGGTCCTCGGGTCTCCGTCATAGCATGTAGGTAACGGCAAGAAGCACAGGGGGTCGGCACTGGTACAGACAGGAAGTGTAGCAGGAGGAACAGCAGGAATGGGTGCGGTGACGACTGTGGTTGGAGCAAGCAGCCGATGGGTAATGGCGTTCACCGACAGGAGGAGTTGGTCTTGCCGTGACTGGAGGTCTTGCATCTCGGCCAGCACGGCTTGTGTCGTCAAGGTCTCAGGTTGACCATGGGGTCCATGGCCTGAGCGTACTGTCACGGTTTGTGGGTATGTGGACCCACTAGGCTGCACCGCCGTAGCGGGGAGGCAGTTGGCCAAACAACAGGGAACCCCAGCAATACAAAGTCTCGCACAAGGGATGGATAGTTCAGACAGTGGCCGCAGCTCTGGCACGGATGGAGGTGGGTGTAGCAGGTAACGCCAGATGTGGCGGATGACAGCAGGAGCTGCAGGTTGCGCCAGACGTGGCGAATCCCTCTGGACATGGCAGATGACACAGGACATGGCAGCTGACACAGGACATGGAAAACAACAGCAGGTGCAGTAGACTTGACTCCAACTAGTAGGCACAGGAACAAGTACACAGCATGGGATACAGGAACAGGTAACAGGGTATGGGTAACAACTGGAACGGGAAACACTAAGGGACCATTTGCAAGACAGACTAGGGATAACTAACAATGCTCAGGCAAGGATCAGATGGGCTGAGGCCCTCTTATAGTCCAGGAAATCATGTGTGTTGATGATGATGATTTCTTATATGTGCGCGTTGGCCCTTTAAGAGTGGGCATGAGCGTGCGCATGCATCCTACGGGACACAGCGTAGGAAGGAGATGGGGACCAGCGCTTACAGATCCATGGCTGCTGGCGTAAGGAGGTGAGTAGACCCGACGGCCCGCGGCCTTGGACGCTACACTGTCCATATATGGAAAGTGATGTCAGGGGCAACCCCAGAGTCGGAGTCGGAGTCCTGGGCAGAGTGCTATTAGCACTCTGCCTGGGAATCCTGCTCTGCCCCTCACATCACTGTCCATATATGGACAGTGATGTCAGGAGCAGAGCAGCCCAGGACTCCAGGAGTCCTGGGGTAGAGTCCCTACTAGTGCACTGTCTGGGGATTCCAGCTCTGAGGAAGCCCCTGAAAACAATGTCCTTATATGGACATTGATGTCGGGACCTCCCATAGGTATACGTCACCCATAGCCTCTAATGTTAAAAAAACGGATTCGCGTAGTCCACTACGCTATTCCATCCTTTTTTTCTAACAAATTTTTTTATTTGTGTTTTTTTACAGGTTGTTGGACTGCTTCGGATTCGGGGAGGTTTTTTTTTTTTAATAATAAAATGGTTAACGAGGGTTGAGTGTGAGGGTTTTATTTCAGTAAAATATTTTTGATATGTGTTCTGTTTTTTTTAAAACTTTACCACCACTGTCTTAGCAGTGATTGACAGCGTCAAGGTGGGGCTTAGTGTTAGCTGGGGAAAATACTAACCCCCCCATTATTACCTCGGTACCGTCTGAAGTGATGGTCGGGCACTGGGGCGGCCACAGGCTGGTATTATTAGGCTGGGAAGGTCCAAACACCGTGGTCCTTTCCATCCTGCTAATGCTAGGCTTCTGCTGCTGTGTTGTATCTGGCTGGTTATAAAAACTGGGGGGAACCCCAAGTCAATTTTTTTTCAGTAACTTTTTATTTTTAAAAACGACGTGGGGTCCCCCCCATTTTTCATAACTAGCCAGATACAACATAGCAGCTGCAGGCTAGCATTACCAGGGTGGGAAGGCCCACGGTTTTTGGGCTTTCCCAGCCTAATAATACCAACCTGTGGCCGCCCCAGTGCCCGACCATCACTACAGATGGTTGGGTACTGGATCATACCTGGCTCTTCCCAGTAACCATGATGGAGGTGGGCACCAGGGTAATAATGGAAGGGTTAGTGTTAGCCTTTCCACTGGCTAACACTAAGCAAGTAATAAACACTGTCAATCAGACATTGGCCATTAGTAGGTCAGTAGTAATAAAGTTTAAAAAAAAATCACAGACAGAAAAAATATTTTATTAAAATAAACCCCCCCACACAACCCTCGTCAACCATTTTATTTTAAAAAAAAAGCTTTCATCGAAGTAGTCCTCGAATCCAACAACCAAACCTGTAATAAAATCAAACCCCAAAAAAACAAAACATTAGTAACACATAAAAAAGAAGTACAATTATTTTACTTTGCTTTCCTGGGTCCAGCAATGGAACCGCAGTGTCCTCTGTGACAGTAAACTATGCAGTGACAGATCTAAGATGTCATTGTTTTTTTTACATCACGTGGTCCCAGGTTATCCCCAGGTCACTGGCCTGGTTTTATAAGTAGGCCAATGAACTGAGGCAAACGGGCACCATCTGATGTAAACTTATTAATGACAGCTTTGAACTGTAACTGCTTATTTTACTAAGGCTTATAAGAGACGCAAGATTACCCAAGATGTGCCAGAATTTTAGTGCATCTCGGGGCGCGCACCACTAAATTCACCTAATCCCTGCGCTAGGAGTTATTAGTGTTCATTCACCTACTTTATAATTTCAAAAAAACAAAAAAGGCCATACTTACTAAGTGGGTGGGTGAAAATCCGTTCCCAGCAGGACGCAGAAAGGTCAAAAAATGCTGCAGAAGGAGGGTGCATTAAATAGTGATAGCCACTCACTAGTCTTGGGGGGAATGGCGAACTAAGTGCTCACAAGTGTGTGATAAATGAATGTCAGTGTTAGTGTAGTGCTAAGGTGTGAATGTATAGTAAAAAAGAAAAGTGTATGTATGGAAGTGTCAGAACTGTGTGATAATGTAATAAGAAATAAATGTGTGATGAATGGGGGTCAGTGCTGTGAATAGTACATGGGGTGTCAGTACTATGTGTAATGTGTGGAGGGACAATGTGCTGGTCGTCAGGCATGGCATATCTTGCGGCGTTACAAAGAGGCTGTGATTCTACTTCATATTGAACCTGGCTTTACTGACTACTCTCCTGCTCTGCGTTTGGTACCTCGTACACTCCTGGTTTGACTCGGTTTGTTCACTACTCTTGTTGCTCAAAGTGTTGCCATGGGCAACTGCCCCATTTCCCTTAGCTTCTGTGTACCCTTGTCTGTTTGTCTGTCGTGCACATATTGAGCTTAGGGACCGTCGCTCATTTGTATGCCGTCGCCTATGACGGGCCGTGCAAGTAGGCAGGGACTGAGTGGCGGGTAGATTAGGGCTCACCTGTCTGTCTCCCTACCCCGTCATTACATAATCACAGGCCCATATACCGTTTCTACCCTGGTCCCTGACACAACTATGGACCCACTTGAGACTCTGGCTCAGCAAATGCAGGGCCTCTCCCTACAGGTCCAAGCCCCGGCTCAGAGGGACAACCAGCATGTTGCTACCCTGGTATTGCCCCCCACCTCACCTCTTGAACCCCACCTCAAGTTGCCTGACCGGTTTTCAGGGGACCGGAAGACTTTTTTCTCCTTTCGAGAGAGTTGTAGGCTCTATTTCCGTCTAAGACCCCACTCCTCAGGTTCTGAGAGCCAGCGAGTGGGTATAATTATGTCCCGGCTCCAGGACGGGCCCCAAGAATGGGCCTTCTCCTTGGCTCCTGATGCCCCTGAACTTTCCTCCGTTGATCTTTTTTTTTCTGCTCTCGGGCTCATATATGACGAGACTTACAAGACTGCCTTTGCCGAGAGTCAGCTGGTGACCTTACGTCAGGGTAAGAGACCCGTTGAGGAGTACTGTTCTGACTTTAGGAAGTGGTGTGTAGCTTCTCGGTGGAATGACCCTGCCAGTTTAGATTGGGTCTGTCGAACGCCCTGAAAGACCTGTTAGTTAGCTATCCCTCTTCTGACTCTCTAGATCAGGTTATGGCTTTAGCGGTACGTCTTGACCGACGTCTCAGGGAACGATGACTTGAACGTTTTTGTGCTTTCTCCTCTGGCTCCCCCATGATGGCTCCCGAGGTTCCGTTGCTTCGTTCTTCCACGGAAAACTCGGATGAACCAATGCCACTCAGTGCCTCCGTGTCTCTCCAACAACGTAGAGAGCTCCGCAGGAAGAATGGTCTCTGCTTCTACTGTGGGGGTGACAAGCATCAAGTGAACAACTGTCCTAGACGTAAGAATAAGCAGCCGGAAGAACTTCCGCGCCTAAGTGAGCATCGGGGAGGACACTTGGGCGCACAGGTATTTCCCGTAAATATGAAACCTAATAAGATCTTGCTTCCCTTTCAGGTCTCTTTTGAGGGTAGGTCTGCCACCGGCAGTGCCTTCGTGGATTCAGGGTCTTCTGCTAATATTATGTCTGTGGAATTTGCTATGTCTCTAGCTATGACATTGATTGATTTGCCTAAACCTGTCCCGGTAGTGGGTATCGACTCCACTCCACTTGCTAATGGTTATTTTACGCAGCATACCCCTGTTTTTGAACTCCTTGTTGGCTCCATGCATTTGGAGCAGTGCTCTGTACTGGTGATGCAGGGATTATCGTCCGATTTGATTTTAGGCCTTCCCTGGTTGCAGATCCATAATCCCATGTTTAACTGGAATACTGGGGATCTTACCAAATGGGGTAATGAATGCATGATGTCATGTTTTTCTGTTAATTTTATTTCTCTCCCTGAGGAGGTGAACACTCTACCTGAGTTTATTCTGGACTTCGCTGATGTTTTTTCTAAAAAGGCCTCCGAAGTGTTACCTCCTCATAGAGAATACGATTGCGCAATCGATTAGGTACCAAGAGCTAAGCTCCCTAAGGGTAGGATATTTAATCTCTCTTGTCCCGAACGTGAAGCCATGAGAGAGTATATCCAGGAATGCCTGGCCAAGGGTTACATTCGCCCCTCTACTGCTCCGGTAGGTGCTGGCTTCTTCTTCATAGGGAAGAAGGATGGTGGTCTTAGGCCGTGCATCGATTACCGAAACTTGAATAAGGTCACTGTAAGGAACCAGTATCCCCTTGCTTTGATTCCTGATCTCTTCAATCAGGTTCAGGGGGCCCAATGGTTCTCTAAGTTTGATCTACGGGGGGCTTATAACCTAATCCGCATCAGAGAGGGGGATGAGTGGAAGACTGCTTTTAACACGCCCGAAGGTCATTTCGAATACCTCGTCATGCCCTTTGGGGTGTGTAATGCTCCCGCGGTCTTCCAGAATTTCATAAATTAGATTTTAAGAGACTACCTGGGGGTATTTCTTGTAGTGTACCTTGATGACATACTTGTGTTTTCCTTGGACTGGTCCTCCCACATTGAGCATGTCAGGAAGGTGCTCCAGGCCCTTCGGGAAAACAAACTGTTTGCTAAAACCGAAAAATGTGTGTTTGGGGTGCAGGAGATACCATTTTTGGGTCAAATCCTCACTCCTCATGAATTCCGCATGGACCCTGCCAAGGTTCATGCTGTGGCTGAATCGGTCCAACCTGCCTCCCTGAAGGCGTTACAGTGCTTCCTGGGGTTTGCTAATTATTACAGGAGATTTATTGCTAACTTCTCGGTCATCGCTAAGCCTCTTACGGATCTTACTCGCAAAGGTGCTGATCTCCTCCACTGGCCTCCAGAATCGGTCCAGGCCTTTGAGGTCCTTAAGAAGTGCTTTATGTCGGCCCCCGTGCTGATTCAACCTAACCAAATGGAGCCATTCATCGTGGAGGTTGACGCCTCCGAGGTGGGAGTGGGTGCTGTCTTGTCCCAGGGTACCAGCTCCCGGGAACCTTCCTGAGAACAAGCTGTTTCTTCCCTTGCAATTCCAGCTAAGGGTACTCAGGGAAAATCATGACTCTGCACTATCTGGTCATCCAGGCATCCTGGGTACCAAACACCTCATTGCCAGAAACTATTGGTGGCCTGGGTTGCCTAAAGACGTTAAGGCCTACGTCGCCGCTTGTGAAATTTGTGCTAGGTCCAAGACTCCCAGGTCCCGACCAGCGGGCTTACTATGTTCTTTGGCCATTCCCCAGAGACCTTGGACCCATATCTCCATGGATTTTATCACCGATCTGCCTCGATCTCAAGGCAAGTCGGTGGTGTGGGTTGTAGTAGACTGCTTCAGTAAGATGTGCCACTTTGTGCCCCTCAAGAAACTACCCAATGCTAAGACGTTAGCTACCTTGTTTGTCAAACACATCCTGCGTCTCCATAGGGTTCCTGTCAATATAGTTTCTGACAGAGGGGTACAATTTGTTTCATTGTTTTGGAGAGCTTTCTGTAAAAAGTTGGAGATTGATCTGTCCTTCTCCTCGGCCTTCCATCCTGAAATTAATGGCCAAACCGAGAGGACTAATCAGTCTCTAGAACAATATTTAAGGTGTTTTATCCCTGACTGTCAATATGATTGGGTCTCCTTCATTTCCCTCGCCAAATTTTCCCTTAATAATCGGGTCAGTAACTCGTCAGGGGTCTCCCCCTTTTTCTGTAATTTTGGGTTTAATCCACGGTTCTCCTCCATTTCACCTGGTGGTTCCAACAGTCCCGAGGTAGATGTCATTCATCGGGAACTGTGCACAGGGCCTGGGCCCAGGTTCAGAAGAACCTAGAGGCGTCCCAGAGCATACAAATGACTCAGGCAGATAGAAGACGTTCTGCTAACCCCTTGTTTGTGGTCGGGGATCTATTGTGGCTGCCTTCAAAAAATTTGTGCCTTAAAGTCCCGTCCCAAAAATTTTCTCCCTGGTATATAGGTACAAGGTCATTGAAGTCCTTAACCCTGTCTCCTTCCGACTGGAGTTACCCCTGTCTTTTCGAAGACACGACGTGTTTCATGTCTCCATCCTGAAACACTGCTCCCCGTCCTTGGCTACCTCTAGGAAACCTCCATTCCCTATTCTCACCCCTGAAGGGGTAGAATTCGAGGTGGCCAAGATTGTGGACAGCAGGATGGTCCAAGGCTCCCTCCAGTACCTGGTCCATTGGAGAGGATACGGGTCTGAGGAGAGGACTTGGGTACCCGCCCAGGATGTTCACGCTGGGGTATTGCTCAGGAGGTTCCATCTTCGGTTCCCCAATAAGCCAGGTCCACCTAGAAAGGGTCCAACGGCCCCTCATAAAAGGGGGGGTACTGTAAAGGATCTGCCAGACACAGCTTCTGTGTCGACGCCCGTGGTAAATCAGTCTGCACCTGCTCCTAAGTCTGATAGAGTGACTCGATCATCTACCACTCGGGCTGGGAGGCTGAGAAGTGGGAGAGCCTATCACAGCCTGGCCAGATGGAGCTTGCTCCCGCCCTCTGTCTATTTATACCTTCATTTCCTGCTCCTCCTTTGCCTGTGATTCTGCCTGTTTCCTGGCTCTGCTGCTGCTGCTTGTACTATTGTCCTCTACTTCATATTGAACCTGGCTTTACTGACTACTCTCCTGCTCTGCGTTTGGTACCTCGTACACTCCTGGTTTGACTCGGCTTGTTCACTACTATTGTTGCTCACGGTGTTGCCGTTGGCAACTGCCCCATTTCCCTTAGCTTCTGTGTACCCTTGCTTGTCTGTTTGTCTGTCGTGCACATATTGAGCGTAGGGACTGTCGCCCAGTTGTATGCCGTCGCCTAGGACGGGCCATGCAAGTAGGCAGGGACTGAGTGGCGGGTAGATTAGGGCTCACCTGTCTGTCTCCCTACCCCGTCATTACAGTATATATATAAGTGGCTTTACTAGCACTGGGCATCCGAGGCCTAAGCCCCAGATTTTTGGCCCGGTGCCCCGGGGCAACTGCCAGATTCAATTATATCTGCACCCTCAGGACGCAGATACAATTGAATACTATGGCAGAGCAGGAAACTATCCGCTTCCTGCCCTGCCATTCACTAGTCTGCAAGCCACATTAGGCCGGCAGCCTATAAGATGCTGGAACAGAATCCCTGCAAATGCCGGCGCAATGATGTCACTGGATTGTGTCGGCCAAGGATCCTGTCTCGGCGTCTCATAGGCTGCAGGATTGAGGAGGTTTTGGAGCTCTGTTCACCACGGGAACAAGGCTAGTTGAGTTTAAGTTATTTTTTAATTTGTTTCGGGACACCCAGGCAGTATATACAGGGGAGCTGTGTGGCACTATATTCAAGGGAGGGGTGTGTGGCACTATCTACAAGGGGGGGGCTGTGTGGCACTATGTACAAGTAGTGTGTGTGGCACTATCTACAGGGGTTGGCGCTATCTACAAGGGGGGTATGTGGCACTATCTACAGGGGGCTGTATGGCACAGTCTACAAGGTGGAGTATGTGCACTATTTGCAAAGGGGGGGGTGTATGGCACTAGCTACAGGGGGACATGTGTATATACAGAAATATGTATATATATATATATATATATATATATATATATATATATATATATATATATATATGTGTATATATATATCTTTGTGTGTGTGTGTGTATATATATATATATATATATATATATATATATACAGTGAAGGAAATAAGTATTTGATCCCTTGCTGATTTTGTAAGTTTGCCCACTGTCAAAGTCATGAACAGTCTAGAATTTTTAGGCTAGGTTAATTTTACCAGTGAGAGATAGATTATATATATATATATATATAAAAAAAAACAAACATAAAATCACATAGTCAAAATTATATATATTTATTTGCATTGTGCACAGAGAAATAAGTATTTGATCCCCTACCAACCATTAAGAGTTCAGCATCCTCCAGACCAGTTACACGCTCCAAATCAACTTGGTGCCTGCATTAAAGACAGCTGTCTTAAATGGTCACCTGTATAAAAGACTCCTGTCCACAGACTCAATTAATCAGTCTGACTCTAACCTCTACAATATGGGCAAGACCAAAGGGCTTTCTAAGGATGTCAGGGACAAGATCATAGACATGCACAAGGCTGGAATGGGCTACAAAACCATAAGTAAGACGCTGGGTGAGAAGGAGACAACTGTTTGTGTAATAGTAAGAAAATGGAAGACATACAAAATGACTGTCAATCGACATCGATCTGGGGCTCCATGCAAAATCTCACCTCGTGGAGTATCCTTGATCCTAAGGAAGGTGAGAGCTCAGCCGAAAACTACACGGGGGGAACTTGTTAATGATCTCAAGGCAGCTGGGACCAGAGTCACCAAGAAAACCATTGGTAACACATTACACAGGACTACTTCACCGCATCAATGGGAGAATGGATGGAGCCATGTACCGTCAAATCCTGAGTGAATACCTCCTTCCCTCCACCAGGACATTAAAAATGGCTTGTGGCTGGGTCTTCCAGCACGACAATGACCCGAAACATACAGCCAAGGCAACAAAGGAGTGGCTCAAAAAGAAGCACATTAAGGTCATGGAGTGGCCTAGCCAATCTCCAGACCTTAATCCCATCAAAACTTATGGAGGGAGCTGAAGATCCGAGTTGCCAAGCGACAACCTCGAAATCTTAATGATTTACAGATGATCTGCAAAGAGGAGTGGGCCAAAATTCCATCTAACATGTGTGCAAACCTCATCATCAACTACAAAAAACGTCAAATAAATATATATAATTTTGACTATGTGATTTTCTGTTTTCTTTTTTATATAATCTATCTCTCACTGGTAAAATTAACCTAGCCTAAAAATTCTAGACTGTTCATGTCTTTGACAGTGGGCAAACTTACAAAATCAGCAAGGGATCAAATACTTATTTCATTCACTGTATATATACAGTGTTGTCTGGGTGTTACAGCTGTCACTTCAGCGTGATCCCTCTCGTTTAACCTGTCAAATGTCGCAGTAAAAAGTGACCGCATTATTTAATAGACTAGAAACAGGGGGAGGCCGTAACTTTCCAATGGCCCCCCTGCGACATGATTTCAGTGTGCCGTTGGTTGGCATGGCAGCCTGGGGCATGATGAAGGCCCCCAGGTCCAACATCGTTGTACTCCGAAGGAGCCCTGCCTCCGGCAGGGCTTCAGAGTAAACTGACAGTAGGAGACTGTCAGTATCACGATATACTGCAATACATTAGTATTGCAGCATATCGTGCAAGCGATCTATTGATCGCTGGTTCAAGTCCCTTAGTGGAACAAGTAAAAAAACAGTAAAATAACTTTTTTAATAAATAAAAAAAAGGTAAAAGTAAAAAAAAACGTTTTCCCATTTTCCCTCAAGCACAATGTAAAAAAAAATAAAAAATGAACATAACTGATATCGATGCGTCCGTATAAGTCAGAACTATTGCAATATATCATTATTTAGTCCACACGGTGAACGCTGTAATAAAGAAAAAATGTAAAACCCCAGAATCGCTGTTTTTTGGTCACTTCATCGCCCACCAAAAGTGGAATAAAAAGTGATCAAAAAGTCTCATGTACCCCAACATGGTACCAATAGAAGCTACAGCTTGCCCCCCGCAGAAAATAAGCCCTCATACCGCTCAATTAACGAAAAAGTAAAAAAGTTATTGCTCTAAGTATCTGGCCACAAAACTCAAATTCTATTTTTAACAATCAGTTTTTTCCTTGTAAAAGTAGTAAAACATTAAAAAAAATTATACATTTGGTATCGCTGTAATCGTCTTGACCTGCAGAATAAGGTTAATGCACCGTTTTACCGCACGGTGAATTCCGTAAAAACAAACCCACCCAAAAGATTGAGGAAGCGCTGTTTTTTTCCTATTTTATCACACAAATATTTTTATTCCAGTTTCCCACTACATTATATGGTACAACAAATGCACTAAAAATCTACAACTTTGTACGCAAATATTGATGGGAGAATAAAAAAGTTATGGCTTTTGGGATGTGGGGAGGAAAATATGAAAACGAAAATCCAAAAATCGTCCTGAAAGGTTTAAAGAGGCTCTGTCACCAGATTTTGCAACCCCTATCTGCTATTGCAGCAGATAGGCGCTGCAATGTAGATTACAGTAACGTTTTTATTTTAAAAAAACGAGCATTTTTGGCCAAGTTATGACCATTTTTGTAGTTATGCAAATGAGGCTTGCAAAAGTCCAAGTGGGTGTGTTTAAAAGTAAAAGTCCAAGTGGGTGTGTATTATGTGCGTACATCGGGGCGTTTTTAATACTTTTACTAGCTGGGCGCTGTGAAGAGAAGTAACATCCTCTTCTCTTCAGAACGCCCAGCTTGTGACAGTGCAGATCTGTGACGTCACTCACAGGTCCTGCATCGTGACGGCCACATCGGCACCAGAGGCTACAGTTGATTCTGCAGCAGCATCAGCGTTTGCAGGTAAGTCGATCTTACCTGCAAACGCTGATGCTGCTGCAGAATCAACTGTAGCCTCTGCTGCCGATGTGGCCGTCACGATGCAGGACCTGTGAGTGACGTCACAGATCTGCACTGTCACAAGCTGGGCGTTCTGAAGAGAAGAGGATGTTACTTCTCTTCACAGCGCCCAGCTAGTAAAAGTATTAAAAACGCCCCGATGTACGCACATAATACACACCCACTTGGACTTTTACTTTTAAACACACCCACTTGGACTTTTGCAAGCCTCATTTGCATAATTACAAAAATGGTCATAACTTGGCCAAAAATGCTCGTTTTTTAAAAATAAAAACGTTACTGTAATCTACATTGCAGCGCCTATCTGCTGCAATAGCAGATAGGGGTTGCAAAATCTGGTGACAGAGCCTCTTTAAGTTCAAATGCTCTTGAAGATAAATAAATAATTGAGAACTGTTTGCAAGCAGCCATAATGTATGGACAAATATTCATGAGCCTTGATGATTTTCCTTTAATAAGAATTTAGATTTCAATATGTGTTGCTTGCTTGCGGTCCTGTGTGAAGTTTCCACAGTCCTTGATGGTTTGGGGAGCCATGTCATCTACTGGTGTTGGTCCACTGTGTTATATCAAGTCCAGAGTCAACGCAGCCATCTACCAGGAAATTTTAGAGCACTTAATGCTTCGATCTGGTGACAAGCTTTATGGAGATGCTGATTTCATTTTCCAGCAGGACTTGGCACCTTCCCACACTACCAAAAGTACCAATACCTGGTTTAATAACCACAGTAGCACTATGCTTGATTGGCCAGCAAACTCGCCTGACCTAAACCCCATAAAGAATCCATGGGGTATTGTCAAGAGGAAGATGAGACACCAGACCCAACAATGTAGAGAAGCTTTTGGCCACTATCAAAGCAACCTGGGCTTCCATAACACCTCTGCAGTGCCACAGGCTGATCGCTTTCATGCCACGCCACATTGATGCAATATTTCATGCAAAAAGAGCCCGATCAAAATTATTGAGTGCATATACTGTACATACTTTTCTGTAGGCCAACATTTCGGTATTAAAAATCATTTTTGAAATTGGGCTTATATAATATTCTAATTTTCTGCATTTTTTTTAAGCCGTTGAAGCTAATGAAAAAGATGCAGGCAAAAAAGGACTCTAAATGAGCGCTGCAGGTATTTTCTGCCTCCTATTAATTTTAATTGGAGGTCAGAGGTGGAAACCACTTGACCATCCACCCACCACTCACAATAAAATGACCATCAGCACCCCACTCACAATAAAATGACCATCAGCCCACCATCATAATCAGGGGCAACTCCTGAAGCGGAATGCCCGTCCACAGCATTGCCCGATGCTGTGACCGGGGATTCCACTCCAGGAGAAGCCCCTACGTCTCTGCCCATTTATGGACAGTGATGTCAGGGGCTTCTCCTGTAGTGGAATCCCCGGTCACAACATCGGGGATTCCACTCCAGAAGAAGCCCCTGACGTCTCTGCCCATTTATGGACAGTGACGTCAAGGGCTTCTCCTGGAGTGGAATCCCCGGTCACAGCGTCGACAACGCTGTGAACGGGGATTCCGCTTCAGGAGTTGCCCCTGATGTCACTGTCCATATATCGACAGAGACATCAAGCGCTCCATCCAGTAGTGAAATCCCACGGCCACGGGGATTCCGCTCCTTCAGGAAGCTACAGTGGTGCTAGTAGTAGGATAGCTCCCTTCTCTGCTATAGTATTCAATAGTATCTGCGTCCTAACGATGCATATATTATTGAATGTGGCATCTCTCCAATGTCTAACAGTGAGAGCTTTTGCTGCATTAGTAGATGAGGGACAACTGAAAATGTATATTTAGTCACATTCTCACCATCTAAATTGAGCAAACCCGACTCAGGGATAAGGTGAATCGATTTCTTAAGGAATTTTCTCAGTATGTCTTGGATTTTGTTCCAAAATGGTTGGATGCGAAAAGCAGTTAAACGAAATATGTAGCAAGTCTCCTTCAGTGTTATTACATCTCCAACACATCGGTGAATAATTGTTGTTTATCCTGTGTAACAAGGATGGAGTTTTATACCACCTAGAAATTATTTTATAATTAAGCTCTTGTATTCTAGTTGAGATCGAGCAAGAGTGTGAGCTTTTCAGTATGTCCCTTTTTTGTTGGTCTGAGAATTGTACAGAAAACTCTCTCTCCCAGCCATTCAGAAAAGATGGTTTATTTTTATTAGAGGCAAAAAATATATATATAAAACTGAGGTTAGCTGAGGTATTAGTTTCTTTTGTGAAAGACTCACAAAAATAATATTTGTTTCCTCTGGTGTAGATAACCCTGGCAAAGTCTAATCACTTCTGCTATGATCTTAATATCTTCCCCATCAATTGTATTCCACTTCTGTAGATCTAAAAAGTTTGGTCACTCAGAGAGTCATCTTTATTTAAAATCAGCATTTTGTTAAGGAAATCATCCGCTAAGAATCTTTTTTTGAGTGATCTATATTTGTTCGGAATCATCGTAACAATAGGTGTGTATCTGCCTATATTCGGTAAAAATTGTCATTTTTTATTTAATTTAAGCCAAATTCTTAGTGAGGTATTTCTAAGAACATTTCCTATATCATAATACTTAAATTTGTTATATGAAGTAATTCAATTTAGTTTGCCATACTATTAAGCGTTGTATATGGGTCACATCTCTATATGTCTGAAAGTCAATTTATTTTTCTAGGTCATTTGAATTGCCATATGAACTTGGTTATCATATTCTTCAATTTATGAAAGAAGACCCTCGGCAAATCACTAGGTAGGACATATAAAGCATTCTTGGCAGGGTCATAATTTTTATTAGATTATTCCACCCGAACCAAGATATCTGGAGAGAAGTCCAGTTATTAAAATCATCTATTTTTTTTAGAAGAGGGATGAAATTCAAGTCATAAAAAACCAACAGTGAATTGCAGATCTTAGTTTCCAGGTAAGTTATATATGAGCCGGACTTCTTAAAAGGGGAGGCTTTAGTTATGAGGTCAAGCCTAGAAATATTAATATTCAAAAGTTCAGATTTGGAAAAATGTACTCTAAAGTTAGATATGGAGGCGTGTATTTTAAAGATGTCCATTACAGCCTTGAAAGAATTGCATGGATCAGTAATAAATAACAAGATGTCGTCTGCATAAGCAGCCGATTTATGTGTTATCTCTACCCCTTGAGACCTGGAATATCATTATGTTCTCTAATCATTTGTAAGAGTACTTCCATCGTCAAAACAAATAGAAAGAGGGAAAGGGGGCACCCTTGTCTTGTACCGTTCTTAATTTGGAAAGCCGAGGGATTATTATACAGAGCCATTACCTTATCGACAGGGGCGTAGCCAAAGGCTCATGGGCCCCGATGCAAAAATTCTTACTGGCCCCCCCCCCCCGCCCCCCCGGAAACTTCTCTCCTAAATGACCCAACAATGCAGCAGTAGCAGCCGGGGGCGTCACTAAGGCTGGGTTCACACACCCTATTTACGGACGGAATTCGGGCATTTTAGCATTGAATTACGTCCGAAAATGCGGCTCAAAAGCGTTGGCAAACATATGCCCATTCATTTGAATGGGTCTTACGATGTTCTGTGCCGACGGTCATTTTTTTTTTACGTGCCGCAGTCAAAAGGCGGCGCGTAAAAAAGACGTAAATGGAGCCGTTTTCCATGGACTCCATAGAAAAACAGCTCCAATTACGTCCGTAATGGACGCAGCGAAAGGCGTCTGCACATGCCATTACGTCTGAAAGTACGGTGCTGTTTTCTCCTGCCGTGTGAACATACCCTCAGGGCTTAAAATGTCAGGGGAAATAGCCCCAATACATATGTGTCCGCCCAAAAAAAAGTGTGTATATGAAACAGCATATCTATAGCACTACGACCCTATAAACTATGGATAGGATTAGATACAGTGGCTCAGCAGACAGTATCACACATGATAGGATTAGATACAGTGGCTCAGAAGGCAGTATCACACATGATAGGATTAGATACAGTGGCTCAGCAGACAGTACCACACATGATAGGATTAGATACAGTGGCTCAGCAGACAGTACCACACATGATAGGATTAGATACAGTGGCTCAGAAGGCAGTATCACACATGATAGGATTAGATACACAACTCAGCAGACAGTATCATACATGATTGGATTAGATACAGTGGCTCAGCAGACAGTATCACACATGATTGGATTAGATATAGGGCCCAGCAGACAGTATCACACATGATTGGATTAGATACACAGCTCAGCAGACAGTATCATACATGATTGGATTAGATACAGGGCCCAGCTCGCTGACATTGCGGTTCCAGCGCTGGACCCCGGAAAGGTAAGAATAATAATTTTTCTTCTTTATGTGTTACTGATTATTTTTGTGTGTTTGTGTTTTTTTTACAGGTTCGGTTGTTGGACTTCGGATTCGAGGACTTCAATGACGGCGTTTTTTTTATTCTCAATAAAATGGTTAATGAGGGTTGTGTTTTTTTATTTCAATAAAATATTTTTTCTATGTGCTTGTATCTTTTTAAACTTTATTATCACTGCCTTAGTAATGGCCGCTGGCTGATTGACAACCTCCATTACTAAGGCGGGGCTTAATGTTAGCCGGTGCAGAGGCTACACTAACCCCCATTATTACCCCGGTACCCACCGCCACCAGGGGTACTGGGAAGAGCCGGGTACGAACCAGTACCCGACCATCTGTAGTGACGGGCAGGCACCGGGGTGGCTGCAGGCTGGTAGTATTAGGCTGGGGAAGGCCAAAAACAGTGGCCCTTCCCACCCTTGTAATGCTGCCTGCTGCTGCTGTGTTGTATCTGGCTGGTTATGAAAATTGGGGGGGACCCCACATCGTTCTTTCCAATTATTTTTTATTATTATTTTTTTTAAATGACGTGGGGTCCCCCCATTTTTCATAACCAGCCAGATACAATAAAGCAGCAGCAGCCTAGCATCACCAGGGTAGGAAGGGCCACTGTTTTTGGCCTTTCCCCTCCTGATAATACCAGCCTGCGGCCACCCCAGTGGCCGACCATCACTACATATGGTCAGGTACTGGATCGTACCCGGCTCTTCCCAGCACCCCTGGTGGCGGTGGGCACCAGGGTAATAAAGGGGGTTAGTGTTAGCCTCTGCATCGGCTAACACTAAGCCCCGCCTTAGCAATGGATGCTGTCAATCAGCCGGCGGCCATTACTAAGGCGGTAGTAATATAGTTTAAAAAAAAACACAAAGACATAGAAAAAATATTTTATTGAAATAAAAAAAAAAAACACACAACCCTCATTAACCATTTTATTGATAATAAAAAAAAAGCCGCCATCGAAGTAGTCCTGGAATCCGACGTAGTCCAACGACCGAACCTGTAAGAAAACACAAAAAATTATTAGTAACACGTGTGTTAGGCTTAGATACAGGGCCCATGTGTGATACTGTCTGTGGGACCCTGTATCTAAGCCTACCACAACGTAGGCTTAGATACAGGGTCCAGCAGACAGTAATCTTATACAGTATAAGATTATGGTGTGCTGGGGCCCTGTATCTAAACCTACAGTGTGGTAGGCTTATATACAGGGCCCATCAGACAGGATCACACATGGGCCATGTATCTAAGCCTACCATGTGATTGGCTTATATATAGGGCCCATCAGACAGGATCACACATGGGCCATGTATCTAAGCCTACCATGTGATTGGCTTAGATACAGGGCCCAGCAGACAGGATCACGCATGGGCCATGTATCTAAGCCTACCATGTGATTGGCTTAGATACAGGGCCCAGCAGACAGGATCACACATGGGCCATGTATCTAAGCCTACCATGTGATTGGCTTAGATACAGGGCCCAGCAGACAGGATCACACAATCTGTGATCCTGTCTCATGGGCCCCTAAGCCTGCTACATCGTAGGCTTAGGGGTTGTGCAGTCCCTAAACATTGATGGCCTATCCTCAGGATAGGCCATCAATAGCTGATGTGTCTCTCGGGACCCGCAAATCAGCTGTTTTGAAGGGGCCGCAGCACTCGTACGAGAGCTGCTTCCCCTTCATTTCACTACTCGCCCACACTGTGAATCGCCGACACGGATTCACAGTGTGATCGGAATGAAGGGGAGCAGCTCTCGTACTAGTGCTGCGGCCCCTTCAAAACAGCTGATTGGCGGGTCCCGGGAGTCGGACCCCGCCAGTCAGGGCTAACCTTACCTTCCTCTTCGGCCGCGGCGGGAGTTCTGTCGTCTCGATGCTGTGCGCGGCGCATAGCGCTGTGACGTCATGCGCTGCGCACAGCGCTTGACGTCAGGACCTATGCTGCCATCCGGAACCAGGAAGGTAAGTAAAGTATGTTACTATAGTAACAGGGGCCCGCGGCCCGAGTTACTATAGTAACTTTTTATTGATGTGGTGCGGGGGGCCGTGGGCCCCCCTGGCTTCGGGGCCCGGTCGCAATTGCGACCGCTGCGACCCCTATAGCTACGCCAGTGCTTATCGACCAGCCCCTTTGGGAAACCAAATTTCTAAAGTGTTAGTTCTAGAAAAAGCCAGTCTACTCTGTCGAAAGCTTTTTACGCATCTGCCGAGAGTAATGCTAATGGAATATTTTTCTTTTTGGCAGATTGAATAACGTTGATGATTCTAATAGTATTATCCTTTGCCTCTCTACCGGGTATGAATCCAGTCTGTTCTTTATTTATCAGAAAAGGGAGCAGAAATTGAATCCTTTTAGCAATAATTTTAGTGTATTGCTTGATGTCATTATTAATTAAAGATATTGGCCTATAGTTATTGCATAGTGTTGCGTCCTTCCCTTCCTTATGTATAACTGTTATGTGTGCAGTTAGTGATTCAGGCCTAAAGTGAGAATCAACATTATTATTTTTTAAAGAAATCTTTAATATGAGGAACAATCTCCTTGAAGATTTTGTAATATATTATGGAATTGTCATGTCCATGGCCGCGGGCCGTCAAGCTCACTCACCTCCTGATGGCTGCAGCCATGGGTCTGCGAGCGCTGGCCCCAGTCTCCTCAGAAGACACCAGCACGCACTTCCGCTTACCTCGGCCGGGACCGGGAGCGAGCGCACCGGAGTTTAATGTAAAATTAGCCCATTAGTCCCCTGGACTATAAGAAGGTCCCAGCCCCTTCCTCCCATGCCTGAGCGTTGTTGTCATACCCAAAGTTTGTCTATGCAAATGGTTTCCTAGTGTTTTCCAGTTCTTAGTGTTCCCCATTCCTGTACCTGTATGCTGTAACCTGTATCCCGTGCTATCCTGGTCAAGTGCCGTGCTGAGCTGTAGTCAAGCTGTGCTGTATACCACATCTGTCCTGCTAGTCCACGCCTGACGTCTACCTGCTGCATAGTCCCAGCCGACCCTGTCTTGCTATTGTCCGAGCTGCCACAGGTACACTATACAAACTATAGACTGTGACCTTCGCCCTGTTGGCCAGCTGCCATACCGTCAAGGCGGTACGACCCAGTGGGTCCACAAACCCAACGTGACAGTGCGCTCAGGCCATGGACCCCGCTGGTCGATACAAGACCAAGATGACGTCACAAGAGATGCCAACGGATATGCTAGACCTCCGGTCTCGGCAAGACCAACTCCTCCAGGCCTTGAACATTATTGCACGTCGGCAGGAGGCAGACTACATCTCCTGGCAGAGTTGATCCCCGTTTTTACTTTGCCACTTCCTGACCGCTTTGATGGAGACGCCGGTACCTGTCGTGGAGTATGAATCAGTGCCAGATCCACTTCAGCCTGTATGCAAGGGCATTTTCGTCTGATCGTGCAAGGGTCGCTTTCATCATCTCTCTCCTCATTGGCAAGGCCCTTGCATGGGCGAATCCTATCTGGGAGAGACAAGGACCAGAGACCCGTGACTTCCAGGAGTTCCTCCGGACATTTTGCACGGTGTTTGAGGAGCCTGGATGAGTCTCATCTGCAGCGGCCTCCTTGCTGAACCTACGCCAAGGGGGCGAGTACGCCATCCACTTCCGCACCCGGCAGGAGAACTGTTGTGGAACAATGAGTACCTGGTGGCTACATTCTGGCAGGGACTGTCTCCTAAAATTAAGGACGAACTTGCCGCACGAGATCTCGAGACCCTGGATGACTACATCCTTCTGGCCGCCCGGATTGATATAAGGATCCGAGAACGGCTCCAAGATGCTCGTCGGGAGCGAGGCCTTCCTAGTCCGGTCCCTACCTTGTAGCAACCTCTGCTGTCCTCAGATGCCAATCCTCCTAAGGAGTCTGTGAGGATGGACCAGTGTAAGCTATCTACCCAGGAGAGACAACGCAGACGCACTTCGGGACTCTGTCTATATTGCGGCCTCGGAGGCCATCTTGTGCGTCTGTGTCCCCAAAAGCCCCAAAGCCTAGGGTTGGTAGGAGAGACAACCTTGGGTAAAGAAGGACTTCCGTCTAAATGATCCATCCCAGTGACCATAGTGTCCGATGAGAAAACGCATCGGGTCTCTGCGTATCTGGATTCTGGATTCGTAGAGACCAGGTGGATCTTCTCCAAAGCCCACTACCCCTCTGGAGAGGCCGTTGGTGGTTGCATCTGTAAATGGATTACCTCTGCCAGACCCAGTTATAGCTGTGACCAAGCCGCTCAGGCGCCGCTTTTCTCATTTTTTGTCTTGTCCAAGGCCGTTAACCCCGTGCTGCTGGGCCTGCCTTGGCTCCAAATACATGCCCCAGTCCTGGACTGGAACTCTGGAGAAATTCTCCAGTGGGGTTCCCGAGTGTCACAGCTGTTGCCTGGGACATATTTGTTCGGCCCAGCCTGCTCTGCCACAGTCATTGGCAGGATTGCCTGGTCATTATGCTGCATTTTCTGACATCTTCAGCAAGAGGGAGGCGGAGACGCTACCCCCAGACCGGGCGTAGGACTGTCCTATCAAGCTTATTTCTGGTGCATCCCTTCCATGTGGTAGGGTATATCCTCTCTCCTTGCCAGAGACTCTGTCCATGTCCGCCTATGTTAAAGAGAACTTGGAGAGGGACTTCATACGGAAGTTTTCCTCCCCAGCAGGAGCCGGGTTCTCCTTCGTCAAGAAAAAGGATGATTCCCTGCATCCTTGTATCGACTGTCAACCAGATCATGGTGAAAAAGAAGTATCCGTTGCCATTGATCTCAGAACTGTTTGATTGTATACGTGGTGCCACGATTTTTTCCAAACTAGACCTTCGTCGGCTTACAACCTAATCCGGATTCACCGGGTTGACAAATGGAAGACTTTAACACCCGGGACGCTCACTATGAATATCTAGTAATGCCCTTCAGCCTGTGTAACGCTCCCGCGGTCTTCCAGGAGTTCGTTAATGACATCTTCCATGACCTCCTCTATGTTTGTGTAGTAATCTATCTTGATGACATCTTGATTTTTTTCTCCAGATCCTATGGCTCATCAGAGACATGTCCGTCAAGTTTTTCTGCGGTTAAGAGAGAATCGTCTGTACGCCAAGTTGGAGAAGTGCGTGTTTGAGAAAGATGCTCTACCCTTCCTGGGCTACATCGTCTCGAATTGAGGTCTCAAGATGGATCCTGAAAAGGTAAAGTCCGTCCTGGAATTGCCACCCTCAAGGCTTGAGGGCCATACTGCGCTTTCTGGCATTCGCTAATTTTTACAGACAGTTCATTCTAAACTTCTCCACACTGACATCTCCTATCTCTAACCTGAATGCCA